>NC_134489.1:25193075-25445265 GCF_040206685.1 Ascaphus truei
ATATATACATATACACACACACACACAATTTATGTACTCGATAAGGTAAGAGGAAAAATATTTTATATATATACAGTATATATATATATATATATATATATATATATATATATATATATATATATATATATACATATACATATATATATATATATATATATATATATATATATATATATATATATATATATATATATATATATATATAAATGTAGCCATGTCTAAGATTGGTGTACATATCTCTTTCTCATGTTGGCAGTAAACCTGGTAAGTATGCAGGATTGCCAGCATCAATCATGAGGTTTGCCCTCACACCCTGGTGAGGTGTCATATGTCCCCAAAGGAAGTGACAACATGCAGTGTGTTCCCACTTAGGATACAGGGCAGGTTTGTTCTCCGGGGGGTGATATAAGACACAGCACTGCCTAAAGTTAGAAGTTCAGTTTCCTGTTGTTGTGCTGCTCTGTTCTCTGAGAGGCACGTGAAGGTCTGCAACATTGTTGCAGTGTCTCCGGCTAGCTGTGAGTCAGTGAGCATACGCAGCAGAGTTAGAGGAGCTGAGAGAGACAAAGCAGCTCAAGAGAGGAGCTTACAGCAGCCAGAGAAGCTGGGAAATCTCTTTAAGAGTAGAGGTGGAAAGCAGATCTATTAGGGTAAGGGACCTTCCTAATGGAGTGCTGCAAGGAGATGAGTGGCTGAGCTGCTAGCTGTGAGGGGCAGCTTGCCCATACCAACCATCAATAAAGATGCCCTGTTCGAATATACCTCCACTGTGTGAGTGTGAAGTTACTCAGCAGTGGATGGCACCACCAAGAAGGAGTTCCTCACCAGGACCATCTCCCTGCGGAAGCACAGATCCTGATGAGGTGGAGGCGCTGCACATGAAGTAAGTTGGACTCGCACACACTACCTCAGCTGCCTGTCTGATGACATCCCCTAATACCATCAAGCGGGAGACTCAGGAGTCCTGTTGCCTACAGGTGCACCACCAGACACGAACATGTAATGGGGACTGGTTAGACTACCCGGGCCAATGTGAGATTGGGGGGGGGAAAACACGTTACAATTGGAGGCGCTGCTGAGATACCTGTTAACAGGACAGGCTTTTGCTAGGCACACAACAGGAAACAGGGAGAGTGTCTGCTGCCACTCTGTGCTGGAAAGGGAAAATCTAGGGGTAGTCAGGAGAACGAAAAACCTCGCAAAGCACGCCCTAGACTGACCTAAGGGGTTAGTGAGTCTGGAGCCGGGGGCTATAGCTGTCCTAGTCACCTTGAGGTAGCGCTAGGGGTAGGATGCCTGAAGGGATAGCCTGTTAACGTGGTCAGGAATTCTGGAGAGGATCTGCACTAGGCTAGCCAACAGGAGGTAGACGCCCAAGTACTGCATGGAAGAGCCAGAGTACTCTAGTCTCCATTCCAGATCACTTACCGAAGGGAGCACAGATTGGAGGAAGGAGATACAGTAGACACAGAAAGAGTGAGCCTAGCCTGAGGTAGTGCAAACACGAGTCAGATCTACGTTAGGTACACAAGGTGGTGCACAAGGCATGTTTGTTGTATCGGTATGGCAGCTGCCCCGCAGAGAGGAGCTCCATGTACGATCAGAACGAACACAGTAATCCAATGGCGACCGCAAGAATGGAGGATCCGCGCGGTGCGGAAGGTCCAAAATGGCGGACGGAGGCCGATGGAGAGAGCGCACATGGCGTGTGTGCGGGTGAAGAGCAAGCTACAGAAGCGACTTTTGTGAGCCTGCTATGGAGTGGTGCTAAAGCTGTGGCTGCGCCGTTTCTGTCCTGTCTGGGGTCTAGGGGCAATACCCCCGAGGATACTGAGGAGGACATTGTAGTGATGTGTGGAGAGCCTGTGGAAATTGAATGTCAGTCGGCATGCCAACGGTTAAATGCTACCTCAACATTCAAAGAGACTGATGGTGCGAATCAAAATGGCGGTTCCCGCTTCCCTGGGAGACCGCGTGGGCCAGTTGCAGAAAATGCTGCAAATGCTAAGATTGCAGAAAGTTGGCTGGGATTGGCGCCAAAGGAAAAACCCCACCCTGCGGGGAAGTTTGGCGCGAAAGCTGGAGCCGCGCCCTCAGGGACTGTGACAGACTCAGAGCCCCTCCCCGGTGATGTGAGTAATTCAGCGCAGAGCCAGAACCACTCCCTTATAGAGCATGCCCCTCCTTTACAGTCCACCAGGGGGAGCAAGCGCAGTGAACAGCGATCAGCAACCGCTGTTCATACTAAAGACAGTACAGAATGCAGAGAAGCACACCCGCAGTTGTATGGAGCCTGGCGATACAAAGGGGGGAAAATATCCTTTCTGGTGTGCCCGTGTCTACAAAAGAAATTGAACCTGACTGGTGGTATGGACTTTAACCATGTTAGGTTACCCATAAAATACCGGGTGGCCTGGGTGGATGGAGAAGGGTGCATAAGATGTGCTTGTGACCAGTGTGAATTCCCAGGTGACAAACCGACCTGGGGTCCCAAGTGTGCCTGCTGTGGGGCACAGTTCCTACAGCCTGTGCTGCTGCAGGCTACGGAACAGAAAGAACCATCGGCGGAGAAGAGCGCGACCGCAGTGGAGGTACCGGAGCACGCCAGCTTCGTACCAACAACCACTGGTTGTATCGCAGAAGAACCCGGTGACTACTTTGCGGAGGATCCGATCGTGATATCCTCCGAGGAAGAGGTGGAAGTCTCGTCGGTGGTGATGCGCCTACCGGCGGACCACTACAGCGGTGCGGTGAAAGAACCGGCACTTACCTGTGTCGCAGCAGAGCGGAGTCTCGTGTTGCCGGTACAGAGACAACCTGAGAGGCGGAGTCCCACGGCCGTGGTGACTTACAGCGCGGAAGGAGGAGAAGATTCCATCCCGAGCCGACGGAGCGGTGAGATACATCCTTACCCTCCACAGGCGCCGGTGGTGGCAACGGCGGAGACGGGCCTAGTCCAGGCCCGAGCGGAGCGGAGAGCAGAACCATCACTTACGGCGGTGGATGTCGTTCTGGAGGAAGAGGTTCCGGTTGGGAACCCAACGCAAGATGGCGGCGAGTCCAGCGAGAGGGCCGTGTCCTCTCGGCCAAGCAGCTGTACCAGGTTGCCTGGGTCCGAGAAGAGCCAGCAGGCCCTGCGGAAGCCTGGGAGTAAGGAGGCGAGTGAACCGGAGTGCCAGTCCGATGGTACCGGGCAAGGTAGCGAGAAGTTGCGGGTCGTAGCCCCGCGTATGCCGGCAGTGTTTCCCTATGCCCAACCCCCGGCCATAGTTAAAATCCCTGCCCCTGTCACTTTTTCCTATGGGTCCCAGTTTAGCCAAGGGTTGTCTGGGGAGTCCCGAGCCACTTTTGAAGAATGGACTCGGGAAAATCTGGACTGTGGTGACTGTTTTACCTCTGATGAGGGATCGGGGAGGAAAATGGCTATGCAAAGAATGTTGTACTGCACTAATGATGACAGTTGTACTGTTGGGGTGGGATGTGATTCTAAGAGCATTGGGTCAAATTTTGGGTCTCCAGGAACTTTGGGAGTTTCATCTGGGGATTTGGGTAATGTTGCTCATATGGTGCCTATTGCCCGGGGAGCCCCCTATGTGCCCTCACTGTCAGAAAGAGTTATTAGGGATCGCCAAAAGTGGTTACTTTATTTTCACCATCCATGGGAGGGAGAAAGTAAGTTCGAAATGGGGTCCCCTGATGAAGATAGGGGATATGGCACTGATGAGGAGGAAGGATCAGGGGAAGAAGATTGGGATCCTGGCGGGTTAGACGAGAAGTGGTGTAGTCAAGAGGGGATAGTCTACATCTCCAGGAGATGCCTGAGGGAGGTGTATGGGCATGATCCTCTCAGTCACTAGCATCCAAGCCAGAGTTATGGGCTGATTGTGGGTGTCCAGTATGTCACCCAGAGTGTTACTGCATTGATACTCTAAGCCCAGTGGACCATGCTGTGCGCAAGCCACCTTGAGAGGGTATGGGGGTACCAGTCATGGGTTCTACAGAAGGGAATAATTCTGGGTGTTACACATCTACGTTAGGATGTATCTGTTATAATGTTATGAGAAAAGATATGTACTGTAATATGTGTTGTTATGTTTTGCAGTGCTACCTGAAGGAAGGTTCCGCAAATTTAGGTTCCAAGCGAGGACGTTGGGGTTCCACCAGGGGGAGAATGTAGCCATGTCTAAGATTGGTGTACATATCTCTTTCTCATGTTGGCAGTAAACCTGGTAAGTATGCAGGATTGCCAGCATCAATCATGAGGTTTGCCCTCACACCCTGGTGAGGTGTCATATGTCCCCAAAGGAAGTGACAACATGCAGTGTGTTCCCACTTAGGATACAGGGCAGGTTTGTTCTCCGGGGGGTGATATAAGACACAGCACTGCCTAAAGTTAGAAGTTCAGTTTCCTGTTGTTGTGCTGCTCTGTTCTCTGAGAGGCACGTGAAGGTCTGCAACATTGTTGCAGTGTCTCCGGCTAGCTGTGAGTCAGTGAGCATACGCAGCAGAGTTAGAGGAGCTGAGAGAGACAAAGCAGCTCAAGAGAGGAGCTTACAGCAGCCAGAGAAGCTGGGAAATCTCTTTAAGAGTAGAGGTGGAAAGCAGATCTATTAGGGTAAGGGACCTTCCTAATGGAGTGCTGCAAGGAGATGAGTGGCTGAGCTGCTAGCTGTGAGGGGCAGCTTGCCCATACCAACCATCAATAAAGATGCCCTGTTCGAATATACCTCCACTGTGTGAGTGTGAAGTTACTCAGCAGTGGATGGCACCACCAAGAAGGAGTTCCTCACCAGGACCATCTCCCTGCGGAAGCACAGATCCTGATGAGGTGGAGGCGCTGCACATGAAGTAAGTTGGACTCGCACACACTACCTCAGCTGCCTGTCTGATGACATCCCCTAATACCATCAAGCGGGAGACTCAGGAGTCCTGTTGCCTACAGGTGCACCACCAGACACGAACATGTAATGGGGACTGGTTAGACTACCCGGGCCAATGTGAGATTGGGGGGGGGAAAACACGTTACATATATATATATATATAATATGTTTTTCCTCTTACCATTATCCTCCTATTTTACCTTATTGGGTACATAAAGTGTTGACTGATGAAGCATCAAGACAGTGACCATGTTGATCATACATATGGATGCACTAAGAAATATTTGCCTTGACTTTATTTGTTGGTAATGGCAAGAAAAAATTGACAGACAATTTTGATGCATTTATGATGCTCAAGTGATGCCTGCTTGTAGTTTAACATTACATATAATTTCCATATGTTCGCCACAGACAACACCCAAACCCCACCTCTTACATCCCCTCCCCCTAAGGCATCATATTTGTTTCTGTTTGGAAAAGATGTTGACGCACACGCAGAACAACACATAAAAATTGGATTTATATGTAGCACACGGAGACGTACTAACTGGTTATTCTGTGCATCTGGGTTTTTTTCACGACAAAATCACTTATAGCGACACTTTTTACACACTGTAGCTCCCTTTGTGCAGAAAGAAATGAAGAGTTAGGGGGATGTTCAGGTTTGCCGTCGAATATACACCAACCGTTGGATGTGGATCCAAAGAATCCACAGACAAAGCACAATACATTGGTGCTCGCACTAAATCTTTTGCCAGTCATAACCTGACAGTTACAACGCTGAGGTAAGCAGAGGCCCCCTGAATCTCACTTCAAGGTCATTCATGTCTGAGCAGGCAGATGCTCTGAGCGAACCACGGCTTGTTCTACCTTGTAGTGCTGGGAACGGGAAACTGTCCTTCTGTGCTACCAGATACATCAGGGAAATGCCCAAGTGCACATGAAAGAGTCTGGAAAAAATGAGTTTTACTTTGGCGTGTACACACACACACACACACACACACACACACACACACACACACACACACACACACACACACACACACACACACACACACACACACACACACACACACACACACACACACACACACACACACACACACACACACACACCCACACACACCAAAGTAAAACTCACTTTTTCCAGACTCTTTCATGTGCACTTGGGCACTTGCACCTAGGGTTGCCAGGTGGCTTCTCCAAAAATACTGGACTCAATGTAGAAAGGTGCGTCAGGTCACTATGTCCAGGGAGGAAAATACCGGACACATACATGTCCAATATTACAGCACCGCTCATTTTTCACTGGACAGAGTAACCAAATAAAGGACAGTCCGGTTCAATACCGGACACCTGGCAACCCTACTTGCACTATGCAATATATATTATATTATATATTTATATATATATATATAAAAAAATATTGCATAGTTACATAGTAGATGAGGTTGAAAAAAGACATATGTCCATCAAGTTCAACCTATGCTAAATTTTGATGACAGATACTTTATCCTATATCCGTACTTACAGTATATTGATCCAGAGGAAGGCTGAAATATTATCTGATATCTGATAAGGGGAAAAATACATTCTTTCCCGGCATCAAATATTGGCAATCAGATTACTGTCTGGATCAACATCCTTGCCATGTTTCCTTATTAGGTATATCCCTGTTGACCTTTTTTTTTATATATATATACACACTATTCAAAAATAAAGAAGACCATGCTGGGGTTTCAGGACAAGATGTTTGAAGAATAATCGCAGATATCTAAAACCCATCACAGCACGAGGGGCAATATTTTCTAAGCAGTGCTATATCACTTAAACGGGCTGCAAGGCGTCTCATGGAACAGCACTGTTTGGTAAATATGGCCCCCGGGGATTTTACATTGCGTTCCTAATATATTGCACTGACAATTCAAAACCGGTCTGCAAACCTGTCTTTCCCCATTATCACTCGGCAAACAATGTTTCCACTGCAGCCAGGGATTCTGGGTAATGACATGCAAATGAGCACTCACAATAAGAGTTGCCTTGGCGATGTTTATAAACAGTGGAACTTTGAGCGTGTCTCTCCAGAGGTACGTTAGTACCAACTGCCTCCTATGTGGTGGGAGTGTACGTAAATCTCTCCTGTCATTTGGGATATAGGAAGCAAAACAGATAATAACTCGTCCTCAGGTTCCACGCACCGATTAAAACGTTAAACATTGTTTCAAATGTTTATAGTTTGATTGTTTTTTAAAACATCAATCAAAAAAAATCTGCTGTTAGTTAATTTTAGAGACAGCTATATGGGACTGCACCTTTTAAAATGAGAATTAGGGTCTATATTTCCAAGGTGTAGTAATTGTTTTAAGGGCCTGTATTTGGACATGTTTATGAGTGGATCTCCATGAGCTTGTAATGATCTGCTGGACATCCTTATGTGACGCCTGAAGAAGCGCTTCTGTGTGAAAAATGTTGGACAGGAAGGACAGTCCCACATCAGTCATTACAGCCACATCCAAATTAAAACACCTACTGTTGTGATTTTATTGGAGGTATTTTGTGACTGTAAGATGCAGGCCTAATTAGTAGCAGGGTACCTCAGTGCAGGGGCGTCCAAACGTGTTTTTGCTGCGCCACCCCCCGTGCCTGCTTTCCTCCTTGGTGTGCCCCCCTCCTCCTTACCTCGCGCGGCAGGGTCATGTGACGTCACGTTGCCGCGCCCCCCCAGTTTGCGCACCGCTGCCTCATTGTAAGGAAACATTTTTTTACATTAACAAAATAGCTCATTGATGCAGGAGAAAATGTATTGCATTACACCCCGTATGTATAATTCGGATGCAACACATTCTCCTATGAGAATAGCCGCAAAGTTAGATCTAAGGCCGTGATTATAGTGGCAGCGCGCGTGCGCACGATGCCGCACGCTGCCGCACGCTGCCAAAACAAATGAATGTTGTCCATTGTGCGCGCACATAGTGTGCGTGACTGACGCGTCGAAGCATATTACACGTATTACACCAGGCTGTGTCCTATTTCCCTTATCATTGGGTATCGCTGTTATCGGTGTCTCCGTGAGTCCAACCACCATCATAAGGGGAACCACCTCGTCAGACCACGTGGGGTCCGTGGAAACCGGGGTGAAGACGTGGCACAAGTACAGATTCTCCCCCCTGCACGAGCAAGATATTATCTTGTAAGTAAGGTTTTTTATGTTCTAGATCGGGGTCCTTGCCTTTTATACTGCGCAATTGGTGTGTCTTTTGTTTTTGTGTATTCCCAGAAACATTTTGGAGGCCTTCCATAAGGACACCCCTACCTATCTGGAACTCTCTTGGTTTCTCCATCTACCCATCCGGATTGTCTCATATTACAAGACTGTCTTTTGGACTATGGTATCTTGGACACTTTATTCACTAGCGCCGGGACACTTATTTTGTATGTTCATTTTGTCTAACAGGTTTGGCACTATCTGTTTTATGTAGTTCCCCTTGGCAGCTTATCTGCTTTTTCTTATTCACATTATTTATTGTGTCTATAATTATCACGTATTGTTTGTATATCACATTGTTGGATCAAGCGATTGTAGAGAGTTTATTTAGTTAGTTTGTTTGCATAGATGAAAGAAGATATGCTGAATATTTGTGTTTCTTCATCGCCATCTAGTGGATTTATAAAAGAACAATCAGCTCCATTCACTGCGCTACGTACTAATCCTAACCGCCCCTTCACAAGAAGATGTACCCACATGTTGGATATTAAGAACATTCAATTTTACACCAGTTACATGTTGTTATTTGCAGCTAACGTGACACAGCACTAACGTCACATGGCGTTAAGCCAGTGCTAATGAGATCACCAACGGCGGTTGTTTTTGCATATATTTAGCTTTGTGGATATCGGTTAAACGCAGGAAAACTAACAGACGTTACCTATTTAGGGAACCTCACGTTAGTAGCCCAGTTCAAGGGAGCTGTGTATCTACCCCTAAGGGGGTAATTCTATATATGCTAAAGTGGCTGTTTGGGCAGTTTTTGACCCATCAATGTACATCAATGTGCTCAGTTGTTTCAGATCTGATTCCGGATGTGAACGTTGACCTTACATAGAAAGGAATCATCAATGGAACATTTCTATATTTCTTCATTATTGTAATAGTGTTTATGCCCAAGCACGTGGAATCTGCCGGACGCAAATGCATGATTGGTGATAAGAGGGAAATATTAGGGAACCATACTTGCGTCTAGGACAATTAGCCGCGCCCATTTAGCCGCGACCATTCAGCCATGGTCGTTTCATCACAGGGACATTTGGCCGCCAGCCCAGTTAGTCTCCACAGGTAATGTATCTCCTAACCCCTCACCTAATACCCCTAACCTTAACCCCTTACCCTTACAATCCTAACCCCTTACCTTAACTTTAACCTCTTACCCTAAAAACTTAAACTACTTATCCTAAAAATCCTAACCTTAAACCCTTACCCTAAAAACCCTAACTTTAACCCTAATTGTCCTAGACACAACACCTACCTCAGGGTGGAAATCCATACTGTGCCTACAAATGATGAGATACAAGCGACAAGCCCAGACCCATCTGCCAGTGTGAGCTCCAGCGTCATGGCTTTACAAGCCTGGCTTCTAATTCTTCAGCTAAATTGCACCCTATTCATCTCTAGATCCTCTGCTCAGTTATGTCAATAACAGCGAGTTCTCTGCAGCTCACAGAGAGGATGGAGCATTGCACAGTGCCAAGTAAAATGTGACTGCAGCCACAGCAGCTCTGTCACTCCAACACTACACGTAATCCATTATATATCCACAGAAAATCGCTGTTATCTCTTTCATATCACAGCTGCTGCTCTTATCCCAGTAATTGTAAACAGGGTACAAGGCATTTTTTTATTGTCTGTATGATTGCATAATAACTTACTTATTGAAACAAAAATCTCCAAATCTACTGATTTAGGAACAATTTTAAACTGCAGACCAAGCAAAATCCTACATGTGTATTTTTTTTTTTTAAATAAATCAGTTCTGTACTACATTTTGAGAAAATACTTGTGGCATTTTTTTTAAACAACTCTGAATGACTTTTTCATGTATAATAATGTAACGAGCATTTTTGTTTCTATAGCAACCATTTACAAAGTCACATCTCCTTCCTCTTCTTAAACAGGCTCTGGCACATCCCCTCTTTGAACCCTGCCCTCTCTCTAGCACTGCACCAATTGCATCTAGTGCCTGCCTGGTCACATGATCTTCCCCACAGAACTTTGCATCTTTGGTCCTCTTCTGCTACACTGACAGCCATTTTGTGAACCCTCTAGCTGAATCTTCGCCGATCGATCACAGGAGAACGGATCAATCGACAACTTAGCTAATTACTTATCATTGTGTGGATTGTATTGATGCACATATTAAAGGGGAAAAAATAAAATAAACAGCAGCTTGGACGGCTGCTTTAAGTTTAATGGACTTTAGCAACAGTACCAGAACCTCTACTGTTCTCAAACTTGCTGGTAATTATCATTCCCTTTGAAATTATCACATTGAAATGAAACCATTATCTGATCATATCTGCCATGAGGTTCTATCCCAGGCAGAATCAATTTCCAGAGGAACGTTATCTCACTTAGGGGCAGGTCCACAGAGATCTGTTATTCCAGTGCAACAAACGGGACGCTACCTAAAGAGGTAATACACATTATTTTCCCTGAGTTGTATGGGTATCCACAAAGCTAAATATATCCAGAAACAGGGTCCGGATATGAGTGACGCCAAGTTAAATTCCTGCGGTAACTTTAACGGGCCTAAGAAGGGGATGTTACTCACAGGATGTTGGTTCTAAAAGAAAGCATGATTTCCTGTACAAGCAGGAACAAGTAAATGGGGTATACCAACTAGCAGGGGAGGCAAAAACAGCTCAACTAACTGAGTAGTGCAGGGGGGTTGCAAGGGCAACAGGCTAGAAGCATGGGAAGGCTACATTTCTTGCAAACTAAGGCTAGGTCCCCAGAGGCCACGGCAGCGATGGCGACGGCGTGCACAGCACACAAAAGGTACGGCCCTCTATGGGGCCGGCCCCCGTAGCAGCCTGCGCACCCCGGCACAATGCGCGATGCGCGACCCCATTTTGTAAAGACAGTGAAATTGGTCTTTTCTTGTGGTGACGGAGCGCTGGCCACGTCACGGCGGCGGTTCAGCCAATGTGGGTGAACAAGCCGTGTGATGTCATGGCCGCGCCCCCGACACGCCTCCCCATCGCGCGTTGCCAGGAGCCCACCAGGTTGTGCTGCTGCAGGGAACGAGCGCCGCCAGACACCCCGGCTCCTGCACTGGGGCCTTAGCCTGAGAGTGAGGAGTTCTGGCAGCCTCAGAACAGAGACAATGTGCAATCTGGTTCCAGGACAAGCACCAACGTCTGTTATTCTAACATAAGGGCTTGTTACGGCTGAAACCAGCACACAACGCATCGCTAGTGAGCTCTGAAGATACCGGTTAGCACTTAACGAGATGTTAACTTAAGATCTGAGCCTAACAGAGGTAAGAATAAGTATAGTGGTTCTCCAAAGGATTATTACCACTGAGTAGTCCCCAATATGGAAAAGTAGGAGAGCCCTGTTATAAAGGATTTCATTATAATTTATAATAATAATATTAATTATTATTATTATTATTATTATTATTATTATAGCATGATGATTATTTTTTAGCACTACCATGGTATATTTATGTATATTTTTGTACCTGTCATGCAAAGCCCTTATCTGACGCGTTTATGATTGATCTGAAACTCCTTTTAACAGATGAATGGGTCTCATTACACATTTTTTGCCAGTCTGTCTGTCGGCTGCTCTGGTTTCCCTGCGAATGTTCATACCACATAATAATATCTTTACTCGGAGACGTGTGATACCTTCCTGCAAGCGTGCCTCCTGCAAAGAAAAGTCTTCCTACCCCTTTATAAACATACTGTAAACCTATAAAAAGGAGACGAGGAGGAGAGCCTTTGAAATGCGAGTCCCCTAAATGCAGAGCATCACGTTACAGGTTGACATTCTTTAGTTTTAAGGAGCCAACTGAATCACATACATAAAGATGATGTATGTATTCCAGGGGTGCGCAACCTTTTGGAGCGGCGCCCCCTGCCTGCTCCGCCACAGTGCTCGCACCCCCTTACCTTTTTTGCCGGCGTCACATGACCTGGCGGCGTCATTTGACGCCCGTCGCCACGGCAACGTGGTGGCAAATGACGCGGCGTTTCCATGGCGACGGACATCAAATGAAGCCGCGGGGTCATGCAATGTCACGTTACATGACCCCGCGGCGTCATTTGACGCCGCATTGCCATGGCGACGCGTCACACCAAGCCTCTGATTGTAGAGATGTTGCACTGCCGAGTGCTTTCAGTTCTTTCAACTATTAAGACTACGCCACGAAGGCTGGTAAAACTCACTCTTGTATTGGATAATGATGGAACGAAGATGTATGGAGTCCTCTCTTAGTATACATGCATGTGTTTAAATAGACATGAGGGTTATACCATTATTATAATAACTTTTATTTAATACAGCACTTTTCTCCCATTGGGACTCCAAGCGCTTCACAATTCCAGTATAGTGCGCGGTACGCAGGATTGTGCCTAGGGTTTATACAGACACCAGTCCCTGCCCAGATGAGCTTTACCATCTATGTTTTTGGTGCCAGAGGCAAAGGGAGATAACGTGGCTTGCCAAAGATCACAAGGAGCCGATATGAACCAGGCTCCCCGACTCCAGTGAACTGCTCCACTGAACTCAGTGTGGTGGTTATCAGAGCCAGTGCCTTTACTCACTGAGCCGCACCCTCAGCCCACCCCATGCTTATACCAGCTGTAAAATTGTCTATTAGTCTGTGGGAAAATATATAAACCAAACATTCTAAGCAAGGGGTAGGGTTGGCCCCAGTTTGCTTCAGGTCTTCACTAACACCATGCAATTGCCAGGCTACAAGATAAGAGACAGGAGATACGTCTGGAATGTAACCTTTTAGTTCTCAGCCATAAATACCTTCAGAATTAACTCACTGACACCTTTCACAGGGGAAATACTAGCACTGCTAAACATGTTACTGACAGTCTCGCCAACCACACATCCGGTCTTTTTGATTTACTGGCCTCTTCTCTGGCAGCCTACAGTAATCCAATGAAGAGGTTTACATTGAACTATGCAGGCGAATGTCCATAGTTGATTCCCAACCAGATTATTATAAAGAGATTTCTCTCTAGTCTCTGTAATCTCATTTTCCAGCCTCTATTAATATAGCAACATTTGTCCTAGATCCAACTTCAGAGCTTTAAGGGAAGACTCATGTCTTAACTGGTCTGGAAAAGCCCCACGGAACTGTGGGATCTGTGCATGGGGACTGGGCTGGGAGCAGACACAATCAAAGTGATCTAGCAAACATCACCAAAAGAATCCTTAATGCTCCTGCAGTAACCAAATGATTTGAGGAGTTTTTACGCTCTTCACCATTTCTCGTTCCTGGTAACACTGTTTGTCGGTAAATTCGGGAATCAAAATCCATTCCCTGTTTCCCCATTTTGGTAAAACAATGATGATTATACAAGGTTTTTGTGACCATAAGTAGTTGATAAGACTGAATTTATTTCACAGGAATATAAATGAGTGAAATGTTAACGTTAATGGTTATTTTTTTGCCTGTATGAGGGACTGGCCCTTTACAATTGCTTATACTTCCAGATTCAGGGTGGGGGCTATTACTTCAGCATTAGGCAAATCTTACAAATAACAGATATGCCATATATGGTACAAAAGAAAGTCACACACAAGCGCCCGCCGTATGCAGTTTATTTCTATGCTCAAGCTTATCCTCGGAAATACACTGGGATCATGGGCTTGCTGCAATTAATGGATATATAGACGTTATTAGTATATGTACAACAATTAATCTGCTAATGAATATCCCGACGTGTTTGTGTTAGTGAGATTACAATGTGTTCTGCTAAAATATTGTTCCCTTTTGCTCCCTTCCCAGTGGGCTAGGACATATTTTCGTGGCTCTTTCGCCACAGCCAAATGACCACCGGAACTTAGCCATGACTCACCTCGCCGTCGGGACACTCAGCCACTGGCTGCTTCGCCGCTAAGATAAGCCCTAACCTTAACCCTTACCCTAAAATCCCCTAATGTTAACCCCTAAAAATAATGCTCCCCCCTACCCAAAAAAACCTTAACCCGTCAGCCTAAACCCTCATACCCTAAACCCTTACGCTAAAAGCCCTTACCTTAAGGCTGCGGCCAGGCAGGGAGCGAGAGCTCTGGCGCATGTGCGCGGTGACGTCACGCGCTCTGCTGGGCCGGGCAATTGATGGCCAGCTAGTTGCGGGGGCGTGTCGGGGGGCACGGCCATGATATCATGGAGCTGGTTTGCCCTCATTGGGCGAACCGCTCACGTCACACGTCGAGCGGCATAATGAAATTTGCTTGCCTCTGCAAGCAGCTAAGCGCCGCGCATGCGCAGGCGCTCGCTCACGCTGGCCACACACATTGCAACAATGTGTTTCATCGCGGCCAGCGTGAGCGCCCACTCAGCGCCACCCTGGAGGAGGCCTAAGCCTCTACACTAAAAACCCTACCCTTAAGCCCTTACCCTAGCCACTAAAAGCCTTCAAGTTAACCCCCCACCCCAACCACTGAAAACCCCTACATTTGACCTCCTACCCTAAGCACTAAAAATGTACCTTCTGGTAGAAGCGGCCGGCGGTTGAGGGTCCATCTGCGGCTAAGCGCCGGCGGGGACCTGATCATGGCGACACAACTGCCATCAAAAGTCCCATTCCGTCTTCCCAGAAGGAAAACATTCATTACAAAAACCCTATAAAAATGATTGGGATGTTCAATTCCTCACCGATACTCAATAACCTGGGGCTCATTAAGATCTGGTAATGACCCGACTCCTGGTACCGTTTTCTCAACCAGACACAAAGAAAATGATAGAGAGTAAAAAAGTGATAAAACCCTTCCTTCTTTCCCCAATAACTGCACGTTTCACACTAGTTCTTGGCACCACACAAATCATTTTGGTCTGGACCAACACCCTTTACTCACCTTGCTATGTTATGTCCATGTTACTCTCTGGACATTCCTCATAAGTTATTTAAAGCATCAATCCTTATTAATCAACTTACATTTGTTTATAATTATTTATCTCTTTTTAGCAAAGCTTACTATGTTGTCGACACTAATGTCTTCCATTTTCTTTGTGCTGGAGCAATCCAGATACATTTGCTTCCTTTTTTAATGTTTTGGTGAAATAATGGTTTTGCCACACAGTGATTATATTCGTATTTTATTTGTTTAAGAGATAAAACAAAAAAAATAAATGTGTTGAATTAAAGTGCTTTAATTTCCTACAACTTATTGCAATGATTCCTGCTTTCAAAGGACCCCAAATATTTTTTGGGAAGTGAAACTTCTTTGGTGTCACCTACTAAAATTTTGCTTGCAGTAAACCGCCTTTATGGTGACAGAAGTACAGTAACGGAAGTGACATCACTGCTGGCAGACGAGACCGTCAGCGACGTCAGTGTTGGCAGCAGTCGCCGGCTCGCCACACATGCTCAGTCGCCGCCGGTTCGGCCCACATACGCAGTACCCACCGGCTCGGCGCTCTTGCACAGCAGCCAACAGCAGCACCAACCCCGCCACACTTGGAGACACACACACAGAGACACACACACACAGAGACACACGCACACACAGAGACACACACACACACAGACACAAGGAGTTCACAGTTACTATAAATATAGAAGTGCAAATAGCTAAAACAGGGGGGTGTTCCGAGCACGCACGTTCCAAGTCAAACGTTTTTGTCACTGAAATTGTATTTTGATTTTTAATTAAAAACATCATCACAAATACAATTTCTGGGGCAAAACAATGACAAAAGACAAAGAAGTTTCTATTAAAATGTGCGTGCTCGTCACACACACTTTTTTTAATATAAAATGTGTTAAAAGGTTTTCAGACAGCTTCTCAGTTATAATTATTTTAGCATTTTGTACAGACCTCACAGTTATACAATCAGCAGAACAATGAGTCTCTTACACAAAAATCCCCTGATTGCATTGTCAGATGAGAAAAAATTCCATACCGAGTACTCCGGAAAAGGCAAGTGGAAGCTTGTGGGGGCTGGAGATAAATCCGCATGGTAATGTGACACTTAGCAGCCCACACAGCCCTCCATAGGAAGCGAACACACCAGAATGGACAAAACCGCAGAAAACATATTCATAAATAACAGGAGAAACAGTAGATGGGTCATTCTTCACTAGGCAGCTATGCAAGGGGTCTCATAATTATAAATATATATATATATATATATAAACAGTGTTCGACAAATCCATTCACCTACAGGCCCGTGGTGACTGGATTTGACCCCGTGGCGACATCCTCATGGCCGCCCAAGCAGGGCGGGATTGGGGGCGGGAGTAGGTGGCGAGTAGATTTTTTGGTTTGGCGAGTAGATTTTTGGGTGTTTTGTCAACCTATATATATATATATATATACATACATACATACACACATACACACACACACACACACACACACACTTTATATGGATAGCAGATGTGCATGTCAAGAATTCCATAGCAGTTGGTCAGTTCTGTTAAAGGCATATTGGTAGGGGGTAGCCATTCAGTATGCTTAGAACTTGAAGTGTAATGTCATTTTAGAATAAGTTGCAATGCGGCACTGCCCTTTCTGCTTATACTGGGGCCAGTCACTAATCACAGAATCGGCACATAATACGAATCAGCTAAACGCGTAAGAAAGTGTTCCCTTATTATAACCTGATGTGCATATGCATCAGTCACCCTTCACGGGCATAAAGAAACGAATACCTCCTTTGGCCACCAGATGTCACTATTAAGACCATTTCTCCACACTACAGACTGATATTTTTTGAAAGGGTTAAAGCAGCCCTCCAAGCGAAAGTAGTTTTTTTTATTATTGGTTTTTAAGCAGGGGGTCTCCGGGGTACAACCGTGTTTATTTGAGCTCCGGGGACCCCCAGCTTCCCGAGATAATAACCTCCGTAGGTGCTGCCGGTAGGAGTCCTGACTGGGTTCACAATATGGCGCTTTACAAGTCCTGCGTCCTGCTGGCCAATAGGAAGCCGCAATGTCATCCCTCGTGTCTTCCTATTGGCCCACGTGACGCGGGAGCTTTAAACTGCGCGGAGATAACCGGCACCCCCCTACAGAGGTAAGTATCTCTGGATACTGAGGGCCCCCGAAGCTGAAATGAACGCGGTTCAGCCCCCAAGACCCCCTGCTTCAAACCTATTAAAAAAAAATGTTCTTTTTTTAAAAACATACCATCGCTAGGAGTGCTCCTTCAAAGCAGCAGCCTCTATTTATATCAGATTACACTACAAAGGAGAAAAACATTTCACGCTCAGAAGAGAAAAAAGGAGGAGGGGGAGGGGAGATCTACAAAAAGAAGGTCCAGCGAAGAATAATGAATGCACACTGACCTCTCCCCCAGATACACCTTATCCTATAATCTAACAGAGGATGGCAATTAGATCCCGGGAAGTCTGATCACCCACTCCCACCGGGAAGTCTGATCACCCACTCCCACCGGGGAGTCTGATCACCCACTCCCACCGGGGAGTCTGATCACCCACTCCCACCGGGGAGTCTGATCACCCACTCCCACTGGGAAGTCTGATCACCCACTCCCACCGGGGAGTCTGATCATCCACTCCCACCGGGGAGTCTGATCACCCACTCCCACCGGGAAATCTGATCACCCACTCCCACCGGGGAGTCTGATCATCCACTCCCACCGGGGAGTCTGATCATCCACTCCAACCGGGGAGTCTGATCATCCACTCCCACCGGGGAGTCTGATCATCCACTCCCACCGGGGAGTCTGATCACCCACTCCCACCGGGGAGTCTGATCACCCACTCCCACTAGTGGGCACTATAAATTTCTTTTTTTTTAAAGAGATTTAAATGAACACATGAAGAAACTCGCCCAGAAATACACTTTTTTTTACGTTCTCCATGGGGAGGATGTCAGGTCAGCCTCACAAAGGAGGATTTGGAACGAATCAAAGATTTGGCGAAACTATTGAAGGAAGCGGGCGGACACATTCCTCCTCCCCCGGGTGGGAGAAAATCCCTCTAATGCAGAAACAAATACTCTCAAAAGGGTCGTTCACACGGGTTTTACACCTCAGTCTTCAATGTATCCTTCCCAGTCTAAAGGGAATGTTTCAGGTACATTTTATCAGCGGATTGTAGTCGTGTTTTATATTATTTTACCTTCTTACTGGTGAAAAAAATTAGTTTACAAAATTTGACAGGGAAAAAAAAAAGAGAGTTTGTTTTTTTTAGACGAGCAGATAAGAGTGGAGATCCAGCCATAAAGACGGAAAATACTATATTCAGCAAGCAGTTTATAAGACCTTATAAGCTTATAAAGAAAAAAACCTTGTACACTTTATTTTTTACATTAACCCCGATGCTCAGTTGGACTTTTAATGAAGGTGTTTTGAACAAAAAAAAAAGAGAAACAAATTCAGATGTACAACACCCAAGATTTCTCCTCCTCCATGTTATCATCTCCCAAAATCCTGTAAAGATTTGAAGAACACAGACCAATAATCGTGAGGATAGGTTCCCCTGCTGCCAATCTGTCACCGTTTGTGGATCATTTTCTGCAAAAAATATATGGCCACATTAAGGCCCTATGTTCGATAATTACCCCATATCCCTCATTTCTGATTAAAAGGGGAGGCAAAAAAAATGTATGGGTCACTTACGACACCCCACCCCCCAATCATAATATACCCTTATAGCACATAAGAGCCTTCAAACTATTGCATTTTATTTGGATCTGGATTTTAATATGCAAGATTGTCAAAAGCACTTTCTTATACACTTAGATGGTAAGCTCTTCGGTTCAGGGACTCCTCCTATCTTTTTGTCTGGAGCACTGATTCCCATTGTGTTATAATATTAGGTCACATGTATTGTAAAGCGCTACGTACCTGAATGCCGCTATATAAATAATGATATCCACACATACATAGGGTGTGACGTTCATTTTTAAACATAAATATTTTAATTTTGAGGGCCGCTTTTTCCTGTAGACCTGCGGGGTGGCCGTGGCATCGCCAATGACGCCAATTAATTCATGGGCCACTGTGGACATTTGGGGTCAGGGACTATTGGCAGCACACCTGACTCGGTATGGCCACCAGACACCGATCTGATGATCATGTGCACGGCAGAGGAAGAACATTTACCATATAATTTTGTATTCACATCAATAAAATTGTAGGGGTTTTAAATTCACATACACTTTTAACTAGATATGTGCACTTGACACCGTGTGTGTTTTTTTGCACATTGAGCCAGCGATATACTACGCTACCTTTTTAAAAAAAAAATTTTTTATTTAGAAATATTTCCATCCCCAACACCTGTGGGTGTTTGGGATTGTTTTTCTTGCAGTTAGTCTTTCAGCCATAAATATGAACAGCTAATTAACAGATCACTTTTGAAACAAATGGTAAAACTGTAGCGAAGGTGCGAGATTGGTTGTTTTTGTCGCACGTTGTAGCAACCAGAATAAGTGTCCGGCCGCTCCTCCTTCTCTTACCGTGCACCCCAAAACTGGAACAACCTACCAGAGACTCTTACATCCACCACCAGTCTAAGTTCTTTCAAATCTATGGCTGTCTCACATTTTAATGTGGTCTGTAACTGTTTCATACGCCCATAATACAAATTATCTTTAACTCTGCATGCAATGTTTGTATATAATGTATACCCTGCTCATTATGTAACTATTTGTAAACATGTATTATTTGTCTTAACTCTGTGCCCAGGACATACTTGAAAACGAGAGGTAACTCTAAATGTATTACTTCCTGGTAAAATATTTTATAAATAAATATGTTGCTAACTGGGGCTGCACCAATAAACAATTGATTTGTGCAAATATACACAGAGAAAAGCCAGCTGCCTCGCTCGTGCGGCACAGCCAGTATCTCCGTCATGAGCACGCAATTTCTTTCTAATTTTTACATCATTAGCCATTATTCCGTCTGAAAAGACAAGTTGGTTCTCAGTTATTAAGGTTGCCTTTGAATCCGTGATGACAAACACAGATGCTACGGCACATGCTCCTCTCAATCTTACACCCACGCAGCACTTACAATACTGTATTTGGTTTGTGGTGCTGGCTTTTTTTTCCCGTTTCAACTGTCACCTGTCAGCAGCTCTTCTTAATTTAATTCATGGTCCTCCTGAAAGCATCTGGCGTGGAGCGGTAGACAGCTCAGACACTGGTCGGATAGAGGGATGTGTTTGCTCCCACGGTAGTCTTCTTTGTGTGACAAATTTGTAAAACAGAAGCTGTTCTCCAGGTCAGAATAAATACACACAGCTGTGTGCTTCCGGGCACCAAGCAATGGAAGTGGAGAGAGCCACACTGGATATATCAGCAAATTCATAGTATATCTACAGCAAGATGAGATTAGGATCTTACAAGTATACACACAGGGAAATGAATTAGGCCAGGGGTGTCCAACTCCAGTCCTCAAGGGCCACCAACAGGTCAGGTGTTCAGGATATCCCTGCTGCACAGGTGGCTCAATAAGTAGCTTGATTGAGCCACCTGTGCTGAAGCAGGGATACCCCGAAACCCCAATCTGTTGGTGGCCCTTAAGGATTGGACTTGGCCACCCCTGATTTAGGCCCCTGGGGTTTTTTTTGTGCTAGGTTTGGTGGTGTAGGGAAAAAGCCAAACTCTAAGGGAATTAAAGTGTGTCCAACGGTAACAACTTAGCATGTACACTACAAGCGTTGGAGTCCTGTAAAAGCAGCTGTACCTATGAAACCGAACGTTGTTGTGTGTGGCAACCTGCATACGTTAGGTGACTTCCATCCAGAAGGAGTACAGGAACCACAATGGTTAGTGGCTAATTGTATGTGCAAATTGTTGGAGGATCTGCACTTAACAACTAACAAATAATCCAAACTTCAACTGATGAAATGTGTCAGAAGAGGGTGCCCCCTCCCAGGCTGTACAGCAGCACCATTCCTCTATAATCTGATAATGCGTTCCTGTGAGTTACCTCGCACGAGTCGTCCCGGGCTCACGGATTACTGACCTATTGCATGTTTGTGCTTCTTGTCTCTTATCACTTCCTGGAAGGTTGGGGCAGGAAGTTAATGAAACAACCGGACTCTGGGAATGTCTGTGTAGATGGCTGCAAATGGGAGAACTAGGTCAGAGGTGTGTGTGTGTGTGTGTGTGTGTGTGTGTGTATATATAACATATATACACATACATACAGGCCATATATATATATATATATATATATATATATATATATATATATACACACAGAACTAGGTGCACTTAGTAGATAAAGTGGTATTTTGCACAATAAATTTTAAAGAGCCAATCCAAATTTGTTTTAATATATGCAGCCTTTGATTACCTTTATTGAAAACTAATTACCGAAGCTGCCAAACAATTAGTTCTCCCATGGTCGATCAGCCAAATCCTGCTTCCAGGGTTCACTAAATGGCTGCCTTTCAGTTTGTAATGTATCCTTCAGTCACATTATCTATTGTTACAGTTTGCAGCTCACACTGCTGGAAACATTGGCAACAAATTATCACAAACAGGAAATGTTACAAAGATCTTGCACTGCTGGGAAAGTGTTTAAAACCGTCAATCAAAATCAAAGGATTATCAGTAAATTAAAACTCATAAAAAATGGCATTAAAAGTTGAATTTAAAAAAAAAAGGTAGTAAGTACAGTATGATGTAATACTACAGAACAGATTTATTTAAAAAAAAAACACCCATGCAGGATATTGCTTGGATTGCCCCTTAAATCCTTTGAATTCAATCCCTCAAAAATGTATTTGAAAAAAAAAAAAATACAGGGACACATGCAAAGTAACCTAGAAACATAAAGCACTTTGCCTTGTCCTAATCTGCACTCTTAGGGCTGTTCTATAGTGCGTGCGCTTGTTAAACCGTGCGTGCGCTTGTTACACCGTGCGCGCGCTTGTTACACCGTGCGCGCGCTTGTTACACCGTGCGCGCGCATCAGTTTTGGTTGGCTGAGGTTATTCAGACTTTCTATAATGGTGCCGCACCCGTGCGCACGTCAGGGAGCGTGGAACCGGCCGACGGTGGGAAGATGAAGAAAATAAAGAATTCCCGCCACTACTGCCGCTGAAATGTATGTGTGTGTGTGTGTGTGTGTGTGTGTGTGTGTGTGTGTGTGTGTGTGTGTGTGTGTGTGTGTGTGTGTGTGTGTGTACAATGTTAATAAACAATTTATTAAAGTATTTATTTATTTCAAAACTTATTTAACACACACACATACAGTACCTCACTCGCACACAGCATACACACAAAAAGCGTGCGACGCGCACGTTCGCACAGGCGCGCGCACAGCAGCACACACTATAGAACGGCCCTTAGTTCCTATGGAGGAAATGCAAGCCACCTTGTTCTATCCCTAAATATCTACCGTTTGCCGCAGATCTAGAGTAATTGCACAGTTCAGATTATAAACCTGAAAATCAAAAGACAGTAGCAAAGGAAAATAAATGTACAATAGGTGATAAAGTGGTGACTTATTAACAGAGAAAGGAGCAGGAGAGGAAAGAAAGCAAAGCGCTGGCATGTCATGCGTCTGTCTGCTGGGTGTGGTTTCAAACTATACCCCCCAAGGCGAACCTTTTTCTACTGGAATGTTCACACATTGTTACACAGACAAAGCCTGAGTCTGCCCTGCCTGCTAACTGCATGTTATCTGAAACGTGCTCATGAGGGGACTATACTCCTGATTTGCAAATGTATGTACTGTATGTATGTACAGTATATCTTTATTTATATAGCGCCCTTAATATACATGGCGCTTCACAGCAGTAATACACGTGACATAATCATATAAATAACAAATCATACAGAGAACACATGATGGGAAGAAGCGCTTCAGACACAAAAGTAACATTAGGAAAAGGAGACCCTGCTCCGAAGAGCTTACAATCTAATTGGTGAGTAGGAAAAACGTACAGAGACAGTAGGAAGGTGTTCTGGTAAGTGCCGTCTACAGGGGCAAAGGTCGACGTATGAGGTATAAAGTATCAGCCACGGACTCCAGACCACAATGTGATCATGATACAGACCAGACTTTCCTTTGGTTTTCTGCTATTCTACTAAATATATATATATATATACATACATATATCTGACTTACCTGAGTGCTGTCTTCTGATTTCGTGTGAACGGTATCGTATACTCACACACACACACACACATATATATTATATACACACACACACACACATATATATATATTATATACACACACACACACATATATAACAAGAATGTTCAGGGCACTCAAAGGGAAAAAGGAAAAGGAAAAAAACGTACCTGATCAGTCGTGGTGCTCACAGTGCGGCCAGGATCACCATCCAGCAACAAAAAATATATATATACCCAATATCAAACAATCTGGAGTACTCACAAATTAAAAAAATACAATGTAACGAAGTAACACAGGCATCAGGGGGTAATCACAGAAAAAAGAAGCAGCGTTTCGGACCTTTCTCAAGCTCCCCTTCTTGTTTCTGTGATTACCCCCTGATGCCTGTGTTACTTCGTTACATTGTATTTTTTGAATTTGTGAGTGCACCAGATTCTTTGATATTGGATATATAGATATATATATATATATATTCACCAACAGCTTTCCCGGGGTCCAGGACTAGAGTTTCCACTTGCGATTCTCCGTCCCCCCTCACACAACTCCTCACTCTCCCTCCCCCCCCCCATCTATTTGCTTCCCTTTTCACACTCCCCCACCTCATCCTCTTCAGAGGTGGATTGGAGATGAAATGTGGCCCGGGCATTTCACCTACCTGCTAGCCCTCCCGATGTGATGGCTTTAATGCATCACGTGACGGCACATTGTCATGGCAGCGCTTTGCCAAGATGACGGTACGCCGGTGGAGGAGGGCTGCTCTCTTACAGAGGCCCCGTCAATCAGTTTCATTGCTGTGGGGAAGAGAGCAGGGCCTCTGCAACAGTGATGAATAGCGAAGCATTGGCCAACCGATGGCCTATGGGTGTGCTGTGGGCCGGTGCGGCCGGTATGCTGTGGCACCGGCACATGGACCCACCAGCCCCACCTGGCATTTGCCCAATGTCACGATATGCCAATCTGCCCCTGATGCTTTCCCTCTCTCCTCACTCTCTTCCATCTCTCACTCCCTCTCTTTATCACTCTTCCCCCTCTCTCATTCCCCCCTTCTCTATCACTCTCTCCGTCACTCTTCCCCATCACTTTCTTTATCTTCCCCATCACATATTTACGCTTACTTCCCTTCCACCTAGACACCGTTTAATGCAAAATAAGATCTTTATTTGACTTTGCAGCTACTGCATGACATTGGGCACTATTGCTAAGCTTGCTGTCTACAAGCACTCCTAAATCCAGCACTCCTAGATCTTTCTCCACCAAAGAATTACTTAATTTTGCCCCATTTAATTTGTAAATAGCCTGTTTATTCTTGTTTCCCAAATGCCTTACATTTATCTGTATTAAACCTCATCTGCCATTTATCTGCCCACGTTTCCTATCCCTCCAAGTCCTCCTGGAGCAAAAAAATTACATCCTGCTCTGATTGTACTTCCTTACACAATTTGTTGTCATCGGGAAAGATGGAGACTTTGCTCTCTCTGCTAACGTCAAGGTCATTAATAAACAAATTAAAAACAGGGGTCCCACTAGCTAACCTTGAGGCACTCCAATTACAACTTTAGCCCAACCTGAAAAAGTTCAATTTATGACAACTCTTTGTTTTCTACCATGCAACCAGTTTTCAATGTCGGTGCAAATATTTTTACTATGTCCATTTTCCTTTATTTTGTGCACTAACCATATGTGTGGCTCCAAAATAAAAGCCTCTGCAAAATCAAAGTAAGACTACATCAACTGCATTACATGGGTCTAGATTCCTGCATACATCCGCCACGAAACCAATCAGTCGGCTGACTCGGAGTGGCAAGGGAGTCCTGTTAGTCTGAGCGTTTCGGAGACTGTAGTCGTGGACAGCAAGAACGCTCAGACTGTGTATGCATTGCACCCCTAGATAGATCTTCTCTGCACTCTGCCATCAGCTTCATTATAGCTGATTACTGGTCAAAGCACCACAGAGGTCACTTTCCTCTGCTGTGCAGTCTCCAGTATTACCTAACTGGACATTTAAGTAATCAATGCCCAGTGGTGGAGGGATTATTATACCCACCCACTTAAGGTTTAGGTTGTTGTCATATACACCTCTTCAACCTAGACAGTTGGTTAAATACCTAAGGTTTTGCAGACTTAGATACTATGGGAGATATGCAATTTTCATGAGAAACCCAACCAATAATAGGGTCTCAGATATTCAGGGAATTCTCTCTTTGTTCATTTAAACAGGACAACTGTGATAAAAATAAACACACATACACTGATTCTGTTGTGGTAGAAGAGTTTAATTATATACTCTCTAGGTGTTTTTGCAATATCATCAGTCACCCTTGTGTAATCACACTCCGATTTTTATGATATGTTCACGTGTTTGTTTTGTTTGGTTCCATATCCCGTACACTTCATTTTAATTACGTTAATATAACCGAGTTTTAATTTGTTAGGTGTGTGCCACTACCTCAAGGGGATACTTTCCTGTCTCACCTTCCCATATTTCGCCTTCCCCAGTGAGCACCACCCTTTGCGCTAGTGTTCAGGGATTTATTATCTAGACACCCTCCCCGTCCTGTGTTAGAAGCGAGCTTTCGCTTTTTTGCCCTTCGGGGCATTTGTGTACAACAGTTTAGCACAACCTATTATTCATAAATCCATGCTGACTATTACTAATTTTGTTTTCCATTAGGTACTCCTGAATATCACCCCGTTCTAAACCTTCAAGTAACTTCCCCACTATTGATGTCGGGCTTACAGATCTGTAATTCTCCGGTACTGATCTAGGTCCCTTTTTAAATATAGGCACCACATCTGCTTTACGCCAATCTTGTGATACTGAGCCTGTGGAAATGGAGCCCTTGAATATCAAACGTAATGGTTTGGCTATTACTGAACTTACAGTAGCTTCTCAAGAACTCTTGGGTGCATCCAATCGGGGCCGGGTGCTTTATTTACTTTAATTTTATCAAGCCACCTATTCTTCCTTTCAATTCTTCCTCAATTAACCAATTGCTCGTTAATATAGAGATTGTGGCTTCCTCCTGTGTCAATATTTTTGCAATTTGGTTTCTCCCTGGTAAATACAGAGCCAAAGAATTGATTTAATACTTCTGCTTTTTTCCTTATCACCAATAATATGCCTGCCCATCTCACACTGAAAGGGTCCTATATTTTATTTTCTAATTTTTGTTGTTAAGGTACTTGAAGAACATTTTAGGGTTGATCTTACTTTCCATGGCAATCCTTTTGTCATGTTTTTGCTAATTTGATTGTCCTTTTGCATTCCTTATCATTCTGCTATGATGCCTCTGTCCCTCCTGGCTGCCTTTCCCTCTCCATTTCAAAGTCAAAAACAATATATTTTTTAGATTGATTATAATATTTCAAACAGCGACACGGCTAAGAAATGCTGAGGCTGTAACATTGCTTTATGCTTACATGGCAGCAACAAGTGGTGTGGGGCAAAGGAGCACAGCAGAAAAAAGGATCTTCCAAGGGAAAAATTATCAGAGGGCAACTCCAGAATAAAAGTAAAAAGGTTTTACCGCTCTGGCGCTCGGAGTGACCTCACAGACCCGCGACGCCAGAGCAGTCTGGCTGACTTGTGGTGGTGTCACGTCGGCGCGACGGCTCTCAGACGCGCAGTTATGATGCCACACTGATGTGGTTTTGGCGCGAAATGTGGATCCTATATAGGTAAGATTATTTGTTGTCTTAATCACATCTTCACAAAGTCCCACGGGATGAAACGCGTTGGTGCTTTTGTTTCTTTCACTTTTTTGTGAGCTGATGAATTAAAACCTTTTCACTTTTATTCTGGAGTTGCCCTCTGATTATTTTTCCCTTGGAAGATCCTTTTTTCTGCTGTGCTCCTTTGCTCCACTTCGCTTGTTGCTGCTTCTACGCTGCAGGATTGCACTCTTCGGAACACTGCAACACTTGACCCATTCTGGATACCCCCAAGGGCAGGTAATGGGCTTTATGTCACGCTGTGCAGCCCGCAGACCAGTCCCCTGTACTGAGGTGGGAGGTAGAGTATACGCACCGACAGCAGAGGGGGCGTGTCCGGGATGTGGCGTAGTAGCGTGGCCAGGCCTGGATGCAGATAAAGAACGGTCAAGTACTTGCCGAGTCCGAGGATATAGAAAGTTCCGTAGTCTAAATCCGTAGCAGAGTCCGAGGGTCTTAGAGGTTAGAGTAGTCTGTAGGAAAGCCGAGTTCAGGAGCCAGAGGGGGTATTCAGACGAGCCGGGTCAATAGCTCTAGGGAATAAACACAAGAGAGCACGACACAGGTTCCAGGCAACACAGGTAGCAAGGAGCTATGCAGAGCAAGGAAGTGAAGGCAAAGCAGGATATTTAAAGTGGCCGTGACCAATCCGGACGAGGTGCATGGCGGGGGCGTGTCGAGGAGCTGCTCGTGAGTGGCTGAGAGACCAGGACATAGTAGAGCACTGCTGAGAGTCTGTAACACCAGTGCCAGAATCAAAGATGGCGACCGCGGCAGAGTTCAAGGTATGCGCTGGGCGGCAGCATGGGTAGCGACGGGGGCAGGGGCAGCAGCCGCTGCAGTACTGGTAGTGGGTAAGGAGGGGTCACGCCGCAAGGGACGTGGCCCCCGATTCCTTACACTTTAGCCCTTATATCTATACCTGAGGTCCTATTGTTGGGGAGGTTTATACATAGAGAGGGGTCTACATACAAAGGCCATTGGTTGTGGTAGTCAAGTGGATACCACTAGGTAATTTTTCCCCCTGTATATGAACATTGAGCTGCTATGGACATTGTGCCAATTATTGTTTCAATAACAATTCTGTTATATTCAGAGCACACACTGACATACGAGCACCATTTCTCTGCAATCTGTCTATGCGTACAAGGCGGCAATAAGGAAAAAAGTTAAAATATGATTCATTGCTGTTGTCCCAGCAGTGATGTCTAAAATGAATCATACATTTGTGCGTTTGCTTGTGGGGTGCTTTGACCCTAAAAGAACCAAATCAATCAATCACACATACCTAAATAAAATAATATAGATTAACTGATTCTATTCCCACTGCAAATAACCAGTATACAAAGCAGCGAATGAAATAAAAGGATTTACAAAGGGGGCTGGCAGAATAGATACAATTCATGACCGTCGGATCAATACAAAAGTATTTTTTTGTATATTTGTCAAATATATCAATCTCCAATATATCAGCCGGTCCCCATACAGTGCCAGAGAGGCAGGCAATGCACGGTTCCCTACTTCGGGGACGATAAACTAAATTACCTTCAGTACAAAATGACATGTCAACTCCATTAGGGCTGTAATATAGTGCGCGCGCGTTCGCTACCGTGCGCGCATGTCAATGATAATTGCCTGTGTGAGCCAGACGTTGCTGCGTACGGCCCTGAGCGTTGGTGCGGCAGAGCTGAGCAAATACAAGATATTTGTATTTTCGCGCTGTTGCCGTGCCACATGAGGCTGTGAGCCAATCGAAGGGCGGCCCAACACTGTGACATCATAGCCACGCCTCCCAGCCGCCTGCGTCACAGCTTCCCCTATAGACACTAAATGCACGCGCCACGTGCATGTGCAACGCCGTGCGAACGCGCACAAGCGCTTACTATATTACAAGCCTTATGCTCCATCATGATGTCTCCTCACTTGTCACTGTTCAAGGTCTCTGCCACGGGAGGGTCAACTCCAGTCCTCAAGGGCAACCAACAGGTCCGGTTTTAAGGATATCCCTGCTTCAGGACAGGTGGCTCAATCAACGACAGCCACCTGTGCTGAAGCAGGGATATGTATGTATTTATATATTTATTTATATAGCGCCACCCAGGAACATAGCGCTTCACAATACACGTGACATAATACTATAACACATAATGGGAATAAGCGCTTCAGACCTGACAGTAACAATAGGAAAAGGAGTCCATGCCCTGAAGAGCTTACAATCTAAGTGGTAATTAGGGAGAACTTACAGAGACAGTAGGGGGTGTTATGGTAAGTGTGTCTGCAGGGGGCCAAGGTCAGTGCTAGTTATATAGTATCAGCCAGCGGAGCTACCCATATGCTATATTTGCAATGTTATGGAGGTAGAAAGGTTTGAGCTTCATTATGAATGGGAAATCCTTAAAGCCTGACCTGTTGTGGCCCTTGAGGATTGGAGTTGGCCTCCCTGGTCTATGCCCTTCTGTTGCTGTCATGATCTCCTGTCTTTGTCTTTTCTACGGTTGCGCATATGGTGGCGGCTTCGCGTCGTGCGCGCGCTCCGGAGCTCTTACCTGTTTTCCTATTGCGGTTCCTGAAGTGCCGCTGCCCCCGGTCGGCGATGTAGCGCGTCGACGCTGCTACATTTTGGCCAGACAAGTCAATTTGTCATTTCGGGCTGCAGTCGCGTGACGTCAGCATCGTGTGAGCTGGTTCAGCCAATGAGGGCTACCCAGCTTTGTGACATGACCGTGACGTGATCGCCACGCCCCCACCATGCCCCGGATCACCTCCCCAATCTCCTGCAGCCAAGTGCACAGATCGCTGGGGCTGCAGGAGTGCGCACCGGGGCGCACACGGTAGCGCGCACCCACGCCGCCACCATGGGCACAGACTTATGTGACTGACATTTCCCTCTGCCTCAAAGAGTCTAGGCGCAAAGTTCACCTTTCCTGTCTTGCGTTCAAATACTTTCTGGGCAAGCTCCCCGTGTATCTGCACAAGCTCCTCACCCCCACCACAGGCAGCACCTATCACCTGAGATCTGACTCCAAAAGGCTGTTCACGGTCCCAAGCAAAGCTGGTTTTAGCAATGGTGCGCCCTTAGGCACTCGCCTTTTTGCCGCGGCCCTCCTCCGCCAAATGAAGCTGCAAAGCTGAAGGAGGGCGACAACGGAGCACCAGCTTTCAGATGCCAAATGGATGCGGCGGGGCGCCAAGATCCTGCCTCCCCGATTTTGCTGGCCAAGGCCCAGACCCCGTGGGCCTATTGGGAAATATCGGCCTGGTCCCAAGGTTCAACAACAAATCCGGCCGCTCCTCCTTCTCTTGCCGTGCACCCCACACCTGGAACAATCTACCCGAGACTCTCACTGCCGCCACCAGTCTATGTTCTTTGAAAACTAAATTAATCTGATCTGTAACTGTTACATACAAATACCACACGTATTATCTGTAACTGTTCATGTAATGTCTTCAAATATAATGTACAACCCTGTTCATTTGATGTAACCATGCATTTGTCATCATAACTCTGTGCCCAGGACGTACTTGAGGTAACTGCCCAATGTATTACTTCCTGGAAAAACATGTTATAAATAAATAAATAAAACCAAGTGACCAGAGGTTTAAGAAAACATCCTATCTAGACAGGAAGAACAAACATCCAAATTAGGCAGAAAAAGAGTCCCCCTCTGTCTGCTATGAAATTGGGCACAAGGCAGAATGTGCAGTTTCTTGTATCCATGAGCTGCACGGGCACAATGAGGCCTATTGTTTATGTGCCAGCTGTAATTACACCCCCTGACCTCAAAATCTGAAGGTTAGAAGAAACGACCATGAAAGGACAGTGGCTCGTATTTTGTCAGCTCTGCTACGCCACAAGACACCGTATGGCCCGTTCGAATGAACCTGACACATTGTGGCTTGCCACCACTTTGTAAATATGGCGCGGAGAGGGCTCCTGCAGACCACAGAGTTCATGCACCGCCAAACAAGTGCCAAACATGCCGCTATTCTCAGCACAACGCTGGCACCTTCAATATATCACTTTGCAATGTTGTGCAGGCTTCTGTGGCAGCAAGGGAGTTGGGAGTTAAAGCAGCAAAATTTCAGCTGGTCAAACTATTTTTTTAATTTTTTATTTACCATCCGCCTGTTGCCGTATTCAGTGTTACAGACGTTTGAAAATGCTGTAGTTGCACCTTAAAGGTAGCATTTTCGGAAAAAGGTTGGAAATTTAAAATGGCTGCTACCAGTCACATGTTAAGCATGGAGATAAAGTTTTAGCGAAAAAGAAAAGATTAGATAAAGCAAATCACAGTATACAATATGAGCAGGGCTGCTTAAAGCTGGAACAGTTGTCGGGGCTCGACTTTCTTCTCCCGGTCTCCCCCTCTCTGCTGATGAAATGGGCCTGCTGGTCAGGCAATGGGGCCCTGTGACGGTGAAGGGGTACCCAGGCCAATAATAAAGTTATTATACCCGGCTAGGTGCCCCTGAGCCACATGGGGGAATTGTGATTGTCAGCTCTTCAACCCAATCGCGGCATGTAACTGCATTTGTAATAAAGATGTATGTGTATTTTTACTGTTCCAGGAATGCCAACCAGCGGAGATGTGCAGGGCGTGAGGTTCAGGAGTGCCAACCAGCGGAGATGTGCAGGGCGTGAGGTTCAGGGGTGCCAACCAGCGGAGATGTGCAGGGCGTGAGGTTCAGGAGTGCCAACCAGCGGAGATGTGCAGGGCGTGAGGTTCAGGGGTGCCAACCAGCGGAGATGTGCAAGGTGTGAGGTTCAGGGGTGCCAACCAGCGGAGATGTGCAGGGTGTGAGGTTCAGGGGTGCCAACCAGTGGAGATGTGCAGGGTGTGAGGTTCAGGGGTGCCAACCAGCGGAGATGTGCAGGGTGTGAGGTTCAGGAGTGCCAACCAGCGGGGATGTGCAGGGTGTGAGGTTCAGGGGTGCCAACCAGCGGAGATGTGCAGGGCGTGAGGTTCAGGGGTGATTTTACGGTAAAATGTTCTCAGGGTGTGTTTGGGTAGAAGGGGGCCAGTGTTGCTGGTGACCCCGAAACATGTACTCAGGAATCCCCCCAGATTCCTGAGGACCACAGACCACCGGATAAAATCCTCCCTTGAAAGCAGTTTGCAGCTCACCGCCAAATCTCCCTGCTTCAGCACAGACCAGAATAGTAAGACCGGGCAGGGGAATGAATCACATTCATGGTACCCCAGTATATGCCCACAAACCCCAGAACCCACTGTGGGGTTCAGTACATCTCTCACCAGGTATAAGGTGGCAAGAGTTATATGTTTTTAAATTACAGTAATGTTCAGCAGGGGTAAAAAGCCATTTGCATGGGGGACAGAGTGGCTACTCCGCCCTCTAAGCTTCAAAGGCAAGCCAGGATATGGAGGTGTCAAATCATTTGTTAGCTTGCTTGGTAGGGGAACAGAACTTCAATAAGCCATCCTGGCAAAATGTCACCCTGCCCAGACTGAGTGGCACCAGGTAAGAGGGCCAGGGTCTCATATGCTAAGCGGCAAAGGGGCAAAGTTTGCACGTGCCCAGAGCAGAATGAGAAGCCCCCTCTGCCAGGTTTGCAAAGTATTGGCCACTCCATGATAGGGGGACGGAAATATTCCCACGGAGAGAGAGGCTGCACTTGTTATGTATAGGAATGTTAACCCTATAAGAACAAGTGCAGCCCATCAGGAAGAGAGTCATCATGCTGTAAGAGATTCATAACATCGTAACAAAGACTCAGCTAAGCTTCAATGGTTCATAAGAATTAAAGTTCCAAGATCCAGTACTACGGAAACAGAACGAAAGAAGCAGCTCTGCCGGAGTAAACAGCAGTGGCAAATTGCACTGCTGACCGAGGACTGTTTCAGGCTCTTTTTGCGAGCAACTCCCGCTCCTGGGAAATTGCTCCTAGAGACTTTGTTTTGCAACATTTTGTTTTGGGAACAAGATATTTCGTTTGACCCCATTTCAGTAAGTGTATTTTCGTTGTAATTGTAAACTAAGCTGTGTGTGTCCATTCTGTAAACAAATCACAATTTATTTTATCTCTTGTTTTGCTCAATCAAAGGATCCGGGTATTTTGGTGTTAAAAGTTCTGGTCAACCGTGATAGGCCCCCTCTCAGCTCATCAACTCTGGTCGCAAATGCCGCTTCACACCACCCGGCTCAACAACCCCTTACCCCCCATCTGCTTAACAATAAGGCTGGCATCCTGGAATCTAGAGAACATGCCAGCCTGAATATGAGGACGTGTTATTACTTCAATTTCCTGCCTTAAGGAGGAGTTTGTGGCAAGGGCAGAGCCTTCCAAGGTAAAATCAAATCCGGCTTGTAACCTTTGTGCAATACTTTTATCTCTCAGTGACTCACAAGCCAAAAATTTGATTGGCAGAATCTCAGGAAACTGGCTTATTGTGTTTCCATATTTATATGTACAGTGCTGCATACATGGTTCATGTCACATAACCAAAACATAATATTTATAATAATAGCCCAGAAATATAAAAACACTTGTGTATACACTGAGCAGGCGCCCATCAGAGCAATGCACCGAGCTGGCACCTATCAGAGCAGTGCACCAAGCTGGCACCCATCACAGCAATGCACTGAGCTGGTGGCCATCAGAGCAGTGCACAGAGCTGGCACCCATCAGAGCAATGCACCGAGCCTGCACTCATCAGAACAATGCACCGAGCTGGCACCAATCAGAGCAGTGCACCAAGCTGGCGCCTATCATAGAAATGAACGGAACTAGCACCCCTCAGAGCAATGCACCAAGCTGGCGCCCATCCGAGCAATTCACCAAGCTGGCGACCCTCAGTGCAATGCAGAGAACTGGCGCACATCAGAACAATGCACCGAGTTGGCACCAATCAGAGCAGTGCACCGAGCTGGCACCAATCAGAGCAGTGCAGAGAACTGGCGCCCATCAGAGCAATGCACGAGCTGGCGCCCATCAGAACAATGCACCGAGCTGGCGCCCATCAGAGCAATGCACCGAGCTGGCGCCCATCAGAGTAATGCACCGAGCTGGCGCCCATCAGAGCAATGCACCGAGCTGGCACCCATCAGAGCAATGCACGAGCTGGCACCCATCAGAGCGATGCACCAAGCTGGCGCCCATCAGAGCAATGCACCGAGCTGGCGCCCATCAGAGCAATGCACCGAGCTGGCGCCCATCAGAGCGATGCACCGAGCTGGCACCCATCAGAGCAATGCACCGAGCTGGCACCCATCAGAGCAATACACCGAGCTGGCACCCATCAGAGCAATGCACCGAGCTGGCACCCATCAGAGCACTGCATGGAACTGATATTGGTCATGTAAAAAAAAAAAATTCCTTCACGCCGGCTGAATTCATGCATATCACATATTTCTGATGCCATCATTAGCTAAACAGATAAACATAATTACTTTACAAAAAAACTAGAGAGAAAAAAGCAATGTACCTGTAGATTCTCAGATTGACAATCACCAAAATAGTTCAAGAAAGTATAAAATGTACAAAGCATGTTTACCATGAAAACATTAAATGCTTATAAGAACTATTTAAAATAGTTATCAGTGCCTGATATTATTTCAGTGTAAAAGAAGCAAGTCACCTATATGCAACCCATGAAACATGTGACTGCTACGGCTTCACTTTGGTCCTGGGAGGAAGTGTCCATGTTAAAGGCAGATTTCCAATTACATCCATCATGTTAAAGCAACAATCCACACTGCTGCTCGCAACTTCTAATGTTTTAAACCGCTGGGAGCCGATTCACGCTGACCCACCAGTTCTCAAGCGATTAAACATTTCATCCAACTATTGGTCGGTGGACACAAAATTACATATAGAACGCCAACAGACTGCTACGTCATCAGTGACGCCATTGGTGACTGTCATTGGAGACCCCAATGACCATGTTTGTAGTTTATAGTCGTTTTTTCAGAGCAACTACAAAAAAATGAAAAAAACTCTTGTCGCTCTGAAACTAGGGGGTTCCCAGACGTCAGGGGACCAGAAGATCATCACCTTGGGACCCACCAGTTCAGGTAAGCGAGAGAGAAAAAAAAAAGTTAATTGGGGGGAGGGAGTTGCTGCTTTATCTTGCACTATATGATGTGCTATTCCCACATCTTCTCCTTTGTGCGGAGAGTGGCCAGTTCAGCTACAATGCAAGTACTTGTACCTATAGCACACACAAGAAGGAGCAAGTGCTTCACTCAGCATATTTACCAAAGCACAAAGTTAACAAGCATTCCTTCTCCTCTCCCACGTCCAGCTAATCAGGAGAAAAATGCAATTTGTTATGTTGCAGAGCCATTACCTTGGAAACACACCAGCACAGAAAGGACACTAAACACGGGAAACAGGTTTCCTCGTTTTAGAACTTTGCCCACCATTTACTTTAAAAGAATAAGTCAGCAACATTGTACCAGATGCAAAAATCATTTATCCAAATAAACACAATAAATGACTTATTTTCTCAGAATCCGCGGAGAGAAAACAGCTCAGATTCCGGTGCCGGCAGCACTAACTAATCCTACAGCCACCAGTAAAATCACTTACAGGAACAGTTCCCCCTCCGTGGAATATCTTTTTAATTACAATAACGGAAACTGAGAGCGCCCCAGGAACTGAACCGCACTATTCCTAGCCGCGGGGACCCCAGTTCCTGGGATATTTCAATTTTTTCCGTTACATTAAAAGTCAAATTAAGAGTCGTTCGGTTTAATGGTTTTTTTTTTTTTTTTTACAAAACTCTGACCCCTAAAAGTATAGCTTGTAAATATGATGAGCTTAGCAGGGGTCCGATTTCCTCCTGTTTCCTCACTTATGCCTGATGTTAGTGCATGATCAGCAAGAGTTTGCGGCCCTCTCTTCCCTCCCCTTATCTTTATCGGCTCTTTGATAAGGACAGTGTGGAAAAGGAGCAAAGAAAACACTTGACTGATAAAACACTCCATTTAGAAGTAATTAGTTTCCAGAGAAACAAAAGAAGTCAACATCTTTGCTTTTAGCACGGTTAGGTTAGTTTAATCAATTAGATTATTAAAATGACCACCAACTGTTTTATGGCCAGCTACATCTACATTGAATTGCACCTTTAAAGTAGTCTATTTCTAGGACACCATTAAAAGGTATCAAAGCACCCCTCTCCCTGCTTTGTTACAACATGGAAGAAAGACCCAACATGGCTACCCACCCTTCATTGCTTAGGACACCATTGTAATTTGCCAGTGAACAGTTGTATGTGAGCTATGAGGAACTCCACTGTTAGGCCTTAAGAAGCCAGCATGCTGTGATATGAACTGGCTGTGTGCAGTTGCTTTAATTCTCAGGGCCAGCTCGATGGCGGTGCTGTTGGCCCCTGTGCACTGAGCCCCGCGCTTACAGAGGCCCCGCGCTTACAGAGGCCCCGCGCTTACAGAGGCCCCGCGCTTACAGAGGCCCCGCGTTTACAGAGGCCCCGCGCTTACAGAGGCCCCGCGCTTACAGAGGCCCCGCGTTTACAGAGGCCCCGCGCTTACAGAGGCCCCGCGTTTACAGAGGCCCCGCGCTTACAGAGGCCCCGCGCTTACAGAGGCCCCGCGTTTACAGAGGCCCCGCGCTTACAGAGGCCCCGCGCTTACAGAGGCCCCGCGCTTACAGAGGCCCCGCGCTTACAGAGGCCCCGCGTTTACAGAGGCCCCGCGCTTACAGAGGCCCCGCGCTTACAGAGGCCCCGCGTTTACAGAGGCCCCGCGCTTACAGAGGCCCCGCGTTTACAGAGGCCCCGCGTTTACAGAGGCCCCGCGTTTACAGAGGCCCCGCGCTTACAGAGGCCCCGCGCTTACAGAGGCCCCGCGCTTACAGAGGCCCCGCGCTTACAGAGGCCCCGCGTTTACAGAGGCCCCGCGTTTACAGAGGCCCCGCGCTTACAGAGGCCCCGCGCTTACAGAGGCCCCGCGCTTACAGAGGCCCCGCGTTTACAGAGGCCCCGCGCTTACAGAGGCCCCGCGCTTACAGAGGCCCCGCGCTTACAGAGGCCCCGCGCTTACAGAGGCCCCGCGCTTACAGAGGCCCCGCGCTTACACAGGCCCCGCGCTTACACAGGCCCCGCGCTTACAGAGGCCCCGCGCTTACAGAGGCCCCGCGCTTACACAGGCCCCGCGTTTACAGAGGCCCCGCGCTTACAGAGGCCCCGCGTTTACAGAGGCCCCGCGCTTACAGAGGCCCCGCGTTTACAGAGGCCCCGCGCTTACAGAGGCCCCGCGTTTACAGAGGCCCCGCGCTTACAGAGGCCCCGCGCTTACAGAGGCCCCGCGTTTACAGAGGCCCCGCGTTTACAGAGGCCCGGCGCTTACAGAGGCCCGGCGTTTACAGAGGCCCCGCGTTTACAGAGGCCCCGCGTTTACAGAGGCCCGGCGCTTACAGAGGCCCCGCGTTTACAGAGGCCCCGCGCTTACAGAGGCCCCGCGCTTACAGAGGCCCCGCGCTTACAGAGGCCCCGCGTTTACAGAGGCCCCGCGCTTACAGAGGCCCCGCGCTTACAGAGGCCCCGCGCTTACAGAGGCCCCGCGCTTACACAGGCCCCGCGCTTACACAGGCCCCGCGCTTACAGAGGCCCCGCGCTTACAGAGGCCCCGCGCTTACACAGGCCCCGCGTTTACAGAGGCCCCGCGCTTACAGAGGCCCCGCGTTTACAGAGGCCCCGCGCTTACAGAGGCCCCACGTTTACAGAGGCCCCGCGCTTACAGAGGCCCCGCGTTTACAGAGGCCCCGCGCTTACAGAGGCCACGCGCTTACAGAGGCCCCGCGTTTACAGAGGCCCCGCGTTTACAGAGGCCCGGCGCTTACAGAGGCCCGGCGTTTACAGAGGCCCCGCGTTTACAGAGGCCCCGCGTTTACAGAGGCCCCGCGCTTACAGAGGCCCCGCGCTTACAGAGGCCCCGCGCTTACAGAGGCCCCGCGCTTACAGAGGCCCCACGCTCTCCCCCACAACTATTAAACTGATTGCCGGGGAAGAGCGCGGGGCTTTTGATACTCTTACCTTCTCCTTCGCCATCTCTTCCTACAGGGTCCCTCATCATGGCACCGCGATGTCAAATGGTTGTCACGTTGCCATGATAACAGCACGCGATGTCATGTCGCGACGCCATGTAGTGTCACGTTGGTATGACAACGGGACGCCGCAAAGACATGTCATGGCAACGCGAGGGCCATTTGACATCGCGGAGCCGTGATGGCGGGACCCTGCCTGAGAAGATGCCGCCGGAGGAGGTAAGAACCCAGGCCCCACACACGTCCCGGCACCGAGCCCCGCAAACACCCCAGCCGGCCCTGCATGTGATGGCAAAAGGGTGTGGAGAAGGACTACTTTTAATATGCAAAGTTCAGCCTCCACTTCATTTTTACAAAACATGGGATCTGTTAAAATGGTTTCCATTTTCCTTCTTAAAAACACAAATATTCAAGAAACTGCACAAAAAGCTAAAGAACTTTGCCTCTTGGTCAAAAGAAATAAAATGAAAGTTACGGCTACTTTTTTTGTTTTAATTGTTTTCATTTTAATTTTGTTTTTAATCCCTGGGATACTAGTAGAATTTGGTTACCATGACACTACATAGCACGAGTGTTTGTAACAGTCGTAACCACTGCAGTTATTCAACAACACCTCTTTGCCGATCAACACGGTTTAAAAACAAATTAAGAGTAAAACTGTTTCCCTTATAAAATACATTTAAAGAAATAGCATTTTTTTTTATTTCTTCTAAAAATAGGATTTTGTTTCTTTTTATTAGGGACCCGGACGTGCAAATGATATGCCAGTCACGTGTTTCCTTCACCCCGGCAGACAGAAGCAGGGGAAGGAGGATGGGTAGGAGGTAATGGTGGTATAGGAAGGCATGAATGAAAGCTTGGTTAACACGTTATATAGTACTTGTATCATTAATTCTATTATTTCATGATTAACTGTGCCATTGTACAAGGGACTTAAGAGAAACTCACCACATCCTTCTCTGTAATGACCGAGAACTTATGACCAGATACAACTGGAACTGGTATCAGTTAAGAAATGGTAATAAAATAAAAAACGTCTGTTGTTCTTTATAACATTTTCTTGTTCTTCTGAAGATGGATAATGTTTGGAAATGATTAAACCCTACTGTACGTCAATAACGTTGCTCCCCTCAGGTTTACCATAAACTCTTCAAATCCCATTGCAACACAGTTTAGGAATGTAATTATAGGGCATTTTTTGTCAGCCCTCTGGACATGCAGCCAGACCATATTTTACAGATAACCGCTCCGATTCACACACAGCTGTGCTCTAACTCAGGGGTGTGCCAACTGGGGGGCGGCACTTACAGAGGTCCCGCGCTCTACCCCAGAACAGGTAAATAAAATGCCGGGGGAGCACGCGAGGCCTCTGTATGTCTCTTACCTGCTCTCCAGCGGTTTCTGGCACCGCCATGACAACGCCATGATAACGCGGAGTCAAATGGCAACGCGTGAAAGTAATATATAAATATATATATATACATATATACACACAGCCTGAACTCATGGCTACTGTCCCGCTCCTCCCAACCATTATGGCCAAGCACTGACATCTACTGCACTTATTCCCTCACCTGCTGTCTCTGTAAGTCTCCCAACATACCACTTAGATTGTAAGCTCTCCCGGGGCAGAGATATCCTTTTCTAGTGTCTGATTTTGCTTGTTTCATTTATTGTATTATAATTTCCTGTATTGTGCGGTCTCTTTTGCAAAGCGCCGAGTACAGCTGTGGGCGCAATTTAAATAAAGATATACATACATACCTAAAAATTAACATGCCAACTCTTTGAGGCATTTATAATCTTTCTAGTGAGTTTTAGTCCCCCCCCCAAAAAAAAATTGCACTTAGCTTCCTCAGTAACTGGAATGGTATTAGCATGGGCAGACACTGCATGATCCTTCGGGGATAGATGTGTCTTCTGGGCTGCACGTTGGATAGCTCTGACACACAGTGCAGTAGATAAGTGCATACATGTGTACAGTACTGGGTAACTCTTTGGTATTCCTAAAATCTGTTCTGTTCCCTCATGGAGGGTCAAAAAACACGCTGGAGCGGAAATCTGTCCATTTTCTCCATTTTAAATTCATGAATTCCATTTGTGTTACGATTTGAACCTTCCATTTTTTTTCCCGTTACAGAAGAGAAAAAGAACATTAAAATAATTGTGTCTCCCCAGTTTTGTTTCCCAAACCCGCCGCTCCAATTGTTTCAAAACTGTGGACTTGACCTTTCCAAACTTATAAACAGTTGACAACTGATCCTGTCTGAGACAATAGTTCAGTGTTATTAAGATTTGGGTCTAGACCAGGCGTGCTCAATTCCAGTCCTCAAGCCCCACCCCTACCCCCCTTAACAGGTCAGGTTTTCAGGATATCCCTTATTCAGCACAGGTGGCTCAATCAGTCCCTGCTGCAGCACAGTTGGCTCAATCAGTCCCTGCTTCAGCACAGGTGGCTCAGAGACTCAATCTTCGACTTTGGTGGTGCAACGCAACCTCCTACCTACTACATCATCGACTGAGTCTCTGATTGAGCCACCTGTGCTGAAGCTGGGATATCTCGAAAACCTGACCTGTTTGGGGGGGGAGAGGGGGTTGAGGGCTGGAGTTGAGCCCCCCTTGTCTAAACTGCATTACCTGATTGTGTCTACACGGCATAAACTATTTTAGACCCTCTTCTTCATTTAATTGTTAGAAATAAAAAATAAAAAATGAAGATTTTAGGACCAGCAGAAACCACAGTCTGTGGTAACAGAATTCACTCTGGTTAGTACGGTCGTTTCACCTGCTTTAATTAAGCACTGTGTGAAAGACCAAGGTCTTCAGCCGATAGACAAGCTTGGGATCTGCCCAGCAACCAAACTAACAAAGAGACCATTCATTGCAAGGACAATGTCCGCCTTTTCCATCCTATAAAGGGAACTGAATTAGGATTATTAACTCACTGGGATAGATGCAGCCGTAACATTTTAATTAACTATTACTAGCAACAGGGTGTGAATCAGAGATAAAAAGGTATGAAATAGACCGTGAGGACGTTATCTTGGGTTAAAACAGAACACTTCTTTCCAGTAAAAAATATCAATACGCGTCCCTCTTAGGTTTACTTGAACTCTCATAGATATACAAATTACAAGGCTTGACGTTGCAATGTAACAAGTGCACTCGTGTACGGTGCAATCTGAACTTCTTAACAGTTTTTCTGTGTTTACTGTTTTCCCAGAAAAATGATAACAAGCACAATACATGCCATTATTACGTATTTGGAAGCAATTACTTTTCTTCTCTCCGTTTCCATTCTCCTCTTCATCAAACGAGAGGAGCAAGTTGTGAGAGTGAGAACTGGTGGAAGGCCACGGGACTGATTAAAATGTGGTCAATTGCACGGTGATTGAGCAATAACTGCAATTGACGTGGATTATATTGAATCAGCCCATAAGACGTTCTAAAACACTGAGCAATTTGTGAAATATGTTCACACTGCAAATAGATGAGAAATGGTCCATTGATGCGGTCAGGTGACTCTGTAAGAGCACAAGACAAGACAAGTTTATATGGAGCATTTTGGACTTACCAACATGTTTAATATGTTTCAGTCTCACTGGTCCAAAAAAGTATTTTGCCCTCGGTGTCACTGCTTTCAGCCATACAGTTTGGGTGGTACAGTAGAAGAGAGATGGCAGAGCACAACCGGAAACGTCCAAAAAAAGTTTGGGAGGAAAGTGCGTTATCCATAAAAATATTTAATGGTCATGAAGGGAAAAATGGCGAGGCATTACCCTACCCACATGTTTCGTGCTTCACAGAGCACTTTATCAAGGCATACACATCCTATCATCACCAACATATTTAAAGAAGTACAATACATTGGCTTACCAATCATGAACCATATCTGGGGTGACAACTAGCATTTGGGTTCCTGGATTTATTGAGTGCCGCTTATGCTGGTTTACCAACCAGGATACCACACCCAGTACCCCACCCTTATCAAGATATACCTTTATACTACAATCATTATCCTGTATACAGTCTTTTAGCACCACGCATTATACATTTGCATACAGTTTGAGTGGCATTATGGTTTTTTTGGTGCTGAAACCTTCCAAAAATAAATCAAAATTACCCAAACAATGTCAGCATTGTACATATTTTTAAATCTTTGAAAGATTAGACTAGGTAAATACATTCAACAAAATAGTCTTTCAATAGCTTTCTGGTCTTTCCTGAGACCCCTCAACACAGAGAACGGAGGGTCAGAGGGACCAACATTAGCACTTTTTAGCTTTCTAAGTCTTGAGTGACAGCCCGAGAGATCAGTAACTAAGTATATGGCGGCCGTGCAGGTATTCGGGCACAAAGCTGGAAACGCAGGCCAGTTACTACACCTACATTGATATCAGATCCAGCTCTCCTAAGACAGAACAGCATTTATCCTTTGTTATGTAGGAGGGAAACCCAACACCCTTCATCCCAACCCTCCCTCTCTCAGTGACACGGAGAAAGGACACACCTGACCTGTATCTATAATGCAGCTTGTAAGAAAACACATTTCAGTGGAATTACCCCGAAGACAATGCAACAGAAGAAATATTATTGGGGAGACAAAATCGTTTGAAAGTTAGCCCTAGAGGAAAATAAATATTTTCAGAATCTTGTTTGAACAAGAAATGTGAATAAAAACCTTGCTGAATAAAAAAACAAAAAAACAACACAATATTAGTAATAAAGTCATCTTTAAAAAGTGCATTTTAAATAGCTCCTTAATGTGATTTTAATTCTGGGTGGTTTCCACTGGGAAATGTTTCCGAAAATAAGATTAAGTCAACCAAAATAAAGCGTACTGTACATATTACTTGTGTGGGTATTGGTGGTACATATTAAGTGCTAAGCAGTAAGCATACTGTACCAATAGACAACCCGCCATCTGAACTAGCTTTAAACCGTACCTGCCAGGTAAAGCCAGGCCAACCATGAGATGATATCCGGGCCAGTCTGTACGTCTGTAGTATATCCCTGGCTGCCCCACACAATCCTTCACATTAAAACTGTTAACTCCAGGACACTTGGCAACAATAATACAGAGCCCCAAGGAGAGCACTCACCCACTATATATGAACAGGTATACCTGGGAACCATGTGTTGAATGGGAGGAGTGAGTGAGTAATAAAATAAAAATCTTTATTTGAGTCGTAACTCAGAATGATAAAATAATGGGGGGGAACGCTGTGGATCAAGTGAAATACTATTATGAGCCAGTATACAGCGAATTTTAAAATTGGATGAATGAATACTAGATAGTGGTCGTTATACTGTCTGAACTCCTAAGAACAGTGCTTGTAGTGTACACAGCTGCCCGAGATAGCTAGAGTAATACTGATGTCCCCACCACAGATATATGGTGAGTGATATAGTAAGTACCCTCAATATGGGTGTGGACAGATGCGCTCTATGGTAAGTAGTAACAGTGGACACCTGCGTATGCCAAGTGTCACAAGACTCAATAAATCTTAGGAGTATCAGTAGCTGCTATAACAGTGCACAAGTAGTGCCTGTTTACATGTGAGATCCGTAGGTATAGATCATAGAGTGTCATGTATGCATGCAGTATAGGAAACAGAGTCAGTAGCTGCTATAACAGTGCACAAGTAGTGCCTGTTTACATGAAACATCCACAAATATGGATCATAGAATTCGTTCGTCCTTTAACAGCAAACATACCTCTTAGGAGGGGGCTGGGCACCTTCTGCTGCATGCAGGGTGCTCAAATATATCAGCCAGGGGTACGTTTGCTGTTTAAAAACCTTTATACATGGTACTAAAATAGCGCAGCCCCATGCGAAGAGCTACTGGGGATGGAAGTGCTCCGATCGCGAGCACATGTCCCGCCCCTATGACATGATGACGTCATCAATCGCCGATGACGTCATAGGGGCGGGACATGTGCTCGCGATCGGAGCACTTCCATCCCCAGTAGCTCTTCGCATGGGGCTGCGCTATTTTAGTACCATGTATAAAGGTTTTTAAACAGCAAACGTACCCCTGGCTGATATATTTGAGCACCCTGCATGCAGCTGAAGGTGCCCAGCCCCCTCCTAAGAGGTATGTTTGCTGTTAAAGGACGAACGAATTCTATGATCCATATTTGTGGATGTTTCATGTAAACAGGCACTACTTGTGCACTGTTATAGCAGCTACTGACTCTGTTTCCTATACTGCATGCATACATGACACTCTATGATCTATACCTACGGATCTCACATGTAAACAGGCACTACTTGTGCACTGTTATAGCAGCTACTGATACTCCTAAGATTTATTGAGTCTTGTGACACTTGGCATACGCAGGTGTCCACTGTTACTACTTACCATAGAGCGCATCTGTCCACACCCATATTGAGGGTACTTACTATATCACTCACCATATATCTGCGGTGGGGACATCAGTATTACTCTAGCTATCTCGGGCAGCTGTGTACACTACAAGCACTGTTCTTAGGAGTTCAGACAGTATAACGACCACTATCTAGTATTCATTCATCCAATTTTAAAATTCGCTGTATACTGGCTCATAATAGTATTTCACTTGATCCACAGCGTTCCCCCCATTATTTTATCATTCTGAGTTACGACTCAAATAAAGATTTTTATTTTATTACTCACTCACTCCTCCCATTCAACACATGGTTCCCAGGTACACCTGTTCATATATAGTGGGTGAGTGCTCTCCTTGGGGTCTTTTTCTTTCGTTGTTATATATCCCTGTTTCCCCTGATAGTAGCACCACCACTCCAGGTACTTCCATCTAGCAGTAGCGAGGGTCCCCCCCCCCCTCCCCTTAAGTTTGTGAATAATAATACAGTCCTGGTTTTGTGTTCCCATTTGCTGATTTGTTAGCAACTTCGATATAATTAGGGTTGCCAGTTATCCGGTATTGAACTGGACTGTCCTGTATTTGGACACTCTGTCCAGTAAAAAATGAGAGGTGCTGTAATATTGGACATGTATGTGGCCGGTATTTTCCTCCCTGGACATAGTGACCTGACGCACCTTTCACCATTGAGTCCAGTATTTTTGGAGAAGCCACCTGGAAACCCTAGGTATAATACAATAAGATCTGTGAAAAGCCCAACCTGAATCATAGCCACACCATGACAAAGCGCTACATGTGCGAAACGCGTTGTGTGTTTTTTGGGGGTCTACGTAGGATCCATTAAAGCTCTTATATTTGTATTGAATACCCTCTCTGGATCCTTTATTTGTCGCTCAGATAGTGCTCCGTTTTTCCTCTCTCACTCATAGATACACTGTGACCTGGTCTCCATTGGCAGATCTGCTTCATATAGACAAGAAGGTGCACACATGGGCAAGATACCTTATGGGTTGAAGGTGCAGCCCAATCCCACGTAACCGGAGAGAAATCAACATTGTGTAAATAATGTAACAGCCTAATTGTTTTCCCTATATTAATCTAACCACGTTGATTCATGTTTTGGAAAATAATGATGAACTCAATTCGTTAAGTGCCTCTGAATAGGAAGGGTTTGTCAATCAAATGTTTTCTTTAGCCTTTCCCATCCTGTCCTTATCAGAGAGCCAATAAAGCTAAGGGGAGCGGGGAAAGACGGGATTCTGACTGTACAAGGAGAAGCTGAGCACACCTAGGACATCAAATAAAAGGAGAAGCTGGAGAAAATGAAACCCCTCCTGCAGTCTCAGCTTACTTTGTTTACGTAACTTAAAATTCAATCTAACTAAAATTACATTGAAAAAAAAAATACGTTGGGTAAGAAGGCATCCATCACCTACATGTAACCCCTTTAAACATGTCAGTGATATTCATTATCAGTCCTTGGAGGCATTAAAAACAACATTTCCTCAGGCACAAAATAAACATTTCTTTATTGAAAAAATGTACTTGTATCCCCGGAGAAAATCCCTTTCATGCTGAAAAAAGTCAGATGATCCAATCTACCATTTAGTTACCTAAAATAAAGCACTTTACTTCCCCTCCCCCAGCTGTTTCTCAGCATAGCAGACCCTGCAGAATTTGCAACATGAAAATAGGTTCACTTTATTCGCTACGGCAGTGCGTGATGCAAAGACATTTTACCAGTAAAATGTATTTTATTTATATATATATATAAATAAAATACATATATATACAGTGTTCGACAAACCTATACATTTGCTCGCCCCGGGCGAGTGGATTTAACCCCCGGGCGAGTAAATATTGGCCCAAGCAGCACACGTTTGGTACTAGGTGGCGAGTAGATTTTTTTGTGTGGCGAGTAGATTTTTTTGTGTGGCGAGTAGATTTTTTTGTGTGGCGAGTAGATTTTTTGGTGATTTGTCAACCACTGTTTATATATATATATATATATATATATATATATATATATATATACACATACACACACACATACATACACACACACAAACACCAAATAAAAATACCACTTGATAGCACATTCATGTGTCTCAGACAGGCCTGTAAACCTGCCTTTCCCCATTATCTCTTAACATAACGTTTCTACTAGGAATTCTGGGTGACATGCAAATGAGCACTCAGCGAGTCACTCTTCTCTTCTTGTCCATGATAGCATTGACCCCTTTAAGCGTATGGCTGCCCTATTACACAGTTATTCAGCACAGCCTGGGTTAAAGAAGTGCAGAGCCAGTAACCCTACTCACAGACAGCAGGGTCAACCTTTTGGGTCTCATCAGTGTGAGGTTGGTTACTGGCTTTGATACACACACACACACACACACGCACGCACGCACGCACGCACGCTAATTCACCCATAACCGATGTAGCCATGTCCCCCTCGCGCACGCACCCCTCCTTCCCCGTTGCGCGCGTGGTGGCGGCCGGTTGCTAGGGAAGCAGTCGGGCGGTTGCCGGGGACGCGAGCGGCGAGCAGGCCGGTTGCCGGGGACGCGATCGGGCCGTCGCTAAGGCCGCGATCGCGTTGCCACCGGCCCGGCGGCTAGCAGAGCAGGGCGCCGCCATGACTGTGAGCTCGCGCATGCGCAGGAGGCTGCTAGCGCGGGAGGCCCCAGATAGCTCGCGCATGCGCGAGAATAGGCTGCCAGCCCCCAGGGTGCTTAGGGGCAGAGACACCTGACGCCAGGGAGCCAATCAGAAGGCCGGATTCCCCTGCTCCCAGTTAGATACATTTCGCGGGGTTTTGCAGCTACGCACTCACTCAGGATCCGGACCAGCTAGGGGTAAGAGGTGGGTGCAGGGGTCAGTGACCCTCTGCATAGGCTAGCAGCCCCCAAGGTCCCAGTTAGGTCCTGAGTCACCTAATAGCTTGTGGAGCTTAGGAACAGGCCCTAGATAGGGACACTGCCCCTTTATTTGATCAAGTAGTCAGGGACACAGAGCGGAAGCCGTGCGGCCCTGCGAGGTGGGTTCTGGGCTCAGGACACCACCAAAGACTCTAACACCAGGAGAGACATTGTTCGCGCTGGACTTTCAACCCACGTGGTGTGGAGGACGACGTCGGATCGTGCGGATTGATATCGCGGTACCCGTGGCTGGAGCCCGGGCAGGTAACCGGCAACTCACGTGCACCAACCAGGCCTATCACCAAACATAGTGGCTGCGCAGTCACACACACATATGCACAGTGGTATTTGACTCTGGGAGTACGAGACATTTGGGTGGGGTTTACTGGACATAGGGTGGGGTCACATTGTGGGTGGTAGCGTCCGCCGTGACGCCTAGAGGTGGTAGCGTCCGCCGTGACGCCTAGAGGTGGTAGCGTCCGCCGTGACGCCTAGTGTGGTTAGTGTCCGCCGTGACACCCAGTGAGGTTAGCGCCCGCCGTGGCGCATGTTGATTTGTGTTGATATATGTGGTTATACAGTAAAGTCAGTCCTGTTTTACCTTCATTCGCTTTGTGTGGTTGTTTCCTGTGAGGGCCTCCTCCCACTCCGTTGGGATCCCTCCCAGGTGGAGGCGTTGCACCTAGAGATGTATGTACCCCAGGTTCCCCAAGGCGGAAGCTCAGCCCTCCTGTGAGCCAACAGGTAATGCACCCCACCTGAGTAACTTTGCATGTTCCTACACTTCCACAGTATTATCTGCGAGTGGGTGGGGGAACACCCGTTACACCAGCTTTCTGCCAGATGCTGTAATTAGCTGAGGTTTCCGCGCTTTAACCACTGGCGGAAATGGGTACAAAAGGTACAGCTTTAATAGGTACAGAACAGAGGGTGTGGCATGAATGAAATATATTATTGTTATCATTTGTTAGGGTTATTTATAGCACACCAATATAGTGCGCAGTATAATGGGGTGTGAAGACAATAACAGTAACATGACAATATTAACATGCACAGTAGGTAAGAGAAGCCGTGTCCGAGGCGCTTTCCACCTCTTAGGATTAGAGAGTAGACGGGATAGCTATAGACACCCTGAGAACAAGACAGTTACGCTGCCGGCTGTAGCAGTGCGGGACTCGCTCAGTTTTAAGGCCTTGCCCCCGCTGTGGCGGACGCTGCGTGCACGAGAGCCCTCCCCGCAATGGCGCCGGGCCCGCTGCGAGGGGGGGCCGCAGCGCTCGCGCGAGAGCTACTCCTGCTCTCAATAGAATTGAGAGCAGGACTCGCGTCGAGCGATACGGCACGCCCCCTGGCGGTTCAGCCAATGAGGGCGAACCTGCCGGGTGACATCATGGCCGCGCCCCCGTCACTCCTCCGCCACGCCCCCCCCCGGTCTCTCTTCGTGCAGCTCCCTGCAGACCAGGTAATCGGCTGCACGCGCCGCCAATCTCGCGGGCGCGCGTTGCAGCTGAGTTACCGGGGCCGTAGCCTAAGGGTCAGCGCCACTCAGCAGCAAAGTGAATGAAGGCCGGCAGTACGTCTAATGCAGCAGGGGGGGCCAACTCCAGTCCTCACGGGCCACCAAGAGGTTCGCTTTTAAGGATATCCCTGCTTCAGCACAGGTGGCTAAATCAGTGGCTCAGTCAAAATGACAGCCACCTGTGCTGAAGCAGGGATATCCCCAAACCTGGCCTGGTGCTGGCCCTTGAGGACTGTTGTTGGCCACCCCCTGGTCTAAAAGGTATTTTTAAATCAGATAACTATGGGTATTTTCAAATGTTTTGTAAACTTTATATCAACGTCTCTCAGCTGCAAAATTGAGATTAAAAAAACAACACTATATTTAGTAAAGAAAATGAATTGCATGGTTTGCAGCCAGAAAATGTTCATAAATAAACCTGTAAGGCCCCTAAGCAATATGCTATCCAGTCTTCTTCCCACGTGCTGGAGAATATTGTAGCCCCGGCCATTTAAATGACAAACTCTTCATCCGCATTCTCGGCAGCATATTAACAGGCGCCTAAGTGTCCTCTTGTTAATCAGATGCTTCATAAAGTTTATACTATTTTGTATCTAATCATTTTTTATATGCCTAAACACCAGAATCATTCTATGGGTACATTAACCCTAATTTACAACGATCACCTAGGTACTTTATATACCATGCCACTATTTCACTGCTACGCCTCCAATTTAAGGGAGTTATTCTAGAATTCTTTAAAGCGGGTTTTTGAATAATTTTCTTTAACTGTGCGTGATCTGCTAACCCCAACATGCCTTGCAATGTACTGCTATATAATGCCTGACGTTGAAGAGTAAAAATCCCAGGACAAACTCCTAAAATAGTCAGCAATGTTTAATCTTCTGTAGTATACGATCCAATTTGTCCAATTTGCTGTTTCCTAATTTTTTTTTTATGAGAGGACCTTAAAAAGAAAAGAAAGTTCCATTGTTATATTTTTATGTCTTTGGAGAGAGAACGTATAAAACAGCGAGCTGTCTGAACCCCACAGTATACTGCATTCATTGGATTCCTCTTGGATAACTTCCAATCTTCCAGTAAAAATCAGGATTTTAAAAAAAGGTACCGTACCTTCACACAATACTAAATATAAAAAAATTAAAAGTTGTAAAATGTTAACAAGACTTGTTATGCCCTGTGTATATAGTGTGTATTGTCACATCACATCCTGACTGATGCAAATGGTTAGAATTGATTTAGCCTCTCTGTAATTAAACTGGGCCCAGATTTACTCTTAGGTGCATTAAGGCTTAGCACCATTAAGTTAATCTGGGCCTTAGTGTCCTGGACTGTTTCCTTGTCATCTATCACCAAATGGAAAGGGAGAACCCCTCCCCCCATAGTTTAACTGTCTCTATTTGAGCCAGTCCAGCTCTAAATTAGCAAAGCACAACTAGGCAGAGATGCATGCCATGGTGTGTGGTCCTTATTGTTTCATGAGACCTATAAAGCCCTTACAATGATACTGCAAAGCTGGAAGAGTGGAGTATCTGCTCTGTGTGCCCTGGCCCAGGTAGTGCCCCCTGGCCCAGATAGTGCCCCCATATGGATCTGTAAGGGAATTTCTTTTCAGAGAAACAGGTGACTTTGTTTGTTTGTGTATACATATATATATATATATATATATATATATATATAAAGCAACTGTAAATATTACTGTATGTTCATTTGCATGTCTTAGACAGGTCTGCAACCCTGTCTATATATATATATATTTTTTTTTTATTATTATTAGTATTTAGCAAAGAAAAGGACAAACAGAGACTAGAATTAGTTTAATTTATTTTGACAGGAGAATGGAAGCATTTTCTGCCATGAAGAAAATTCTGTGTTACCAACACTCTATGCTTAATTAAATAGTGAAAAGGCAATAAAACATTTATTTTTTTTCCAAATTATCATCACGGTGACTGTACTGTATGCATCCTTGTAAATTTGTAATGATAAACCATGCCATCAAATTCTCCAACATGAGGCCCATGAAAATAGGTACAATACCGTCTTGTTCCTCTCTGTGGGATACAGGAGCTTATCAGCACGTGAGCACCTCTCCACACACAGGCAGAAACAGGTGCACAGAGTATTAAGAGGTAGAAGACATAATAAACAGCACTGTACCTGCAGTTTGACAGTATGCACCATTAAACCATTAAACACAGATGTAATAACCAGCCTTTGTTCAAATGGATACAAATGTAATGTTTAGCCTTCTTCCACTTTTAAAGCTCCAGTCTGCTATTTGTGATGATACAAATTCCGCAAGCCCTGGAAAACCTTTGCTCAAAATAAACCAACCCAAACAAACAAAAACAAAAAAGCCAATTATAATCCCTGGGAAAATGTATTTTCACAAGCAAGTGTACACATTCCAAAAGCCATGTCTATAAATGTGACAAGTATGACTGGACAGGACTTTGGTTAAACAATTTCAGTGTTGCATACTATGACTTAAACACAAGACCACTAACCAACTGATTAACTGATTGTCCCTGGAAAAGTTGCCTATATTCAGGCACTCAATGATTACTGTATATCAAAGAGAATATATTGACCTATATTTGGATAAATAACGGAGGCCATATAATTAATTGGTTACTTGCTTGTTAAATTGTGACTGAATTGTGAGCAAGTTTGTGTGCATAAAAAATATAATTTTTAGTCTTATCAGATCTCTTTTGTTCTCTTGTCAGCTACTTTTGAAGGGCAGGATGCTATCTAAGTTTTCCAGGCTCCTCCCTTTCAGGATCAAGAAGACAGGTTTGCAATTCTTTGCATTCTTTGCTGTACACCTCCTTGTCACAGCCTGTATCTCGAGGAATGCTTACTCAGGAATTTGGCTTGATAATTGCAGATTAACAAAAAGAAATACCACATCAAAAGAGAAGGGTTTCTCAAGTGAGTATATCTGTGTGTTTGGATTCAATGACTTCCGAAACCTTTTATTTTTTATCCTCCAGACACACATACAGTGACACAGCTTTACACAGTGCTCAGTGGGATAACCCCTGTTCGAAAACCAGTGTTGGCTCCATGTGACCTTGAGCAAGTAACTTTATCTCTCCCAAGTCACCAAAATTATATTGTAAGCTCTACAGGGCAAAAACGCACTCTGCATTTATATATGTGTGTGTGTGTGTGTGTGTGTGTGTGTGTGTGTGTGTGTGTGTGTGTGTGTGTGTGTGTGTGTGTGTGTGTGTGTGTGTGTGTGTGTGTGTGTGTGTGTGTGTGTGTGTGTGTGTGTGTGTGTGTGTGTGTGTGTGTGTGTATTATATATATATATATACACAAAGTAGAGCTAATTCATGCTAATGCAGTCGATGCAAGATTAGCATTAAACAGATAGTTGTTTGAAGCACTGCAGAATAGGTCATTATTATTGTATCCAAAAGTAATTTGGCCAAATAGTTGTACATTTTAAACGCGTGGCCCCAAAAGTATTTAATTTGGCAATTCACAGTTCTTTATTATTTTTTATTACGAACACATTATTTCGTAGTGCAATACTCCAGCAGATTCAGTTGCTAAAAAAACACATATATAGAATATTTTGTGTGGGGGCTTAGAAATGCTCCCCAAGATAACGTTTACAAGAACACCTTAAACCAGGGGTTCTCATCTCCAGTCCTCAAGATTCCCCCCCCCCCACCCCCAGAAGACCGAGCCACTGATTGAGCCACCTGTGCTGAAGCTGGGATATTCTGAAAACCTGACCTGTTGGGGGGGAGGGGGAGGTCTTGAGGACAGGAGCTTAGAACCCCCCCAGCCTTAAACAGTTTTCATGTATGTCCAATGTGCAAACTCTCCAGTACATTCTGGGACTGCTGCAGCTTCATAGTAATACAGTGCCAACTCCAATTAATAAACCACAAGCCTGAGCCTCTGCCAGTTAAGTGTAAGATGTGTGTACACTAATTAGTTTAGAACAAATAACAACATGCACACCTAACCACTCTCTCTCCTGTGTCAGGCAAACAACCTCTGCATAGCGGGCCAAAGGATTGGCTCAGTAAGTGGCTGATTCAACTCCTGGTGTCAGCTCCTTGTGACCTTGGGCAAATTATCTGCCAGTGCCTCAGGCCCCAAAAAATAAGATTGTGAACTCTACAGGGCCGGGACTGCACACATTTTAAGTACAGCACTGCATAGACTGTCAGGGTTATACAGGACTACACGTTTATAATTAATATTATGTTTACTGTACTTTGATACTTTTTTTTTTTTACAAATTAAGAAACGACTAATTATATCTCCCTATGTTTTACTCTCTGAGTGAAATTAAATATCAGGGAATGGTCACTGTCCCTATTTATACATCTCCCCTTCTTTAGCCCTCCTTAACATTGTGGAGTGGAGGAAAGACGTGATAGAAGGGAATAGCATGAGCTATAAATGTGGGGGCAAGAGAAGCTACACACATGGGATATAACAGGTGTAATGGAAAAGGGCAGAGGTGGATGGGACAGAGGGGAGCTAGAAGGCATAGGAAGGGGGCAAAGGAGGTAAGTTACATAGTTACATAGTTACATAGTAGATGAGGTTGAAAAAAGACATATGTCCATCAAGTTCAACCTATGCTATATTTAGACAACAGATACTTTATCCTATATCTATACTTATTGATCCAGAGGAAGGCAAACAAAAAAAACCCACTTAGGGGAAAAATTAATTCCTTCCTGACTCCAAGAATTGGCAATCGGATTATTCCCTGGATCAACATCCTTCCCATGTTTACTTATTTGGTATATCCCTGTATACAGTACCTTTCCCATCTAAAAAGATGTCCAATCTTTTTTTGAACAAATCTATTGTATCTGCCATCACAGTCTCTATGGGTAATGAATTCCACATTTTAACTGCCCTTACTGTAAAGAACCCTTTCCTTTGTTGCTGGTGAAATTTCCTTTCCTCCAACCTTAAGGGATGGCCCCGAGTCCTTTGTACTGCCCGTGGGATGAATAGTTCTTTTGAAAGCTCCTTGTATTGTCCCTGAATATATTTGTATATAGTTATCATATCCCCTCTTCGACGCCTCTTTTCTAATGTAAATAAATCTAATTTAGCTAGCCTCTCCTCATAAGTTAGAATGTCCATCCCCTTTATTAATTTGGTGGCTCTTTTCTGCACTCTCTCTAGTTCCATAATGTCTTTTCTTAGGATTGGTGCCCAAAATTGTACTCCATATTCAAGGTGTGGTCTTACTAATGCTTTGTAAAGGGGCATAATTATGTTTACTTCCCTTCCATCCATTGCCCGTTTGATGCAAGAGAAGATCTTGTTTGCCTTTGCAGCTACTGCATGACATTGGGCACTATTGCTAAGCCTGCTGTCTACAAGCACTCCTAAATCCTTCTCCATCAAGGATTCCCCCAATATATCTCCATTTAATTTGTAAGTCGCCTTTTTATTCTTGCATCCCAAATGCATAACCTTACATTTATTTGTATTAAACCTCATTTGCCATTTACCTGCCCACGTTTCCAGTTTCTCCAAGTCCTTCTGGAGAGAAATTACATCCTGCTCGGATTCTATTACCTTACACAATTTAGTATCATCAGCAAAGATGGAGACTTTGCTCTCGATCCCAACCTCAAGGTCATTAATAAACAAGTTAAAAAGCAGGGGTCCCAGTACCGATCCTTGAGGTACTCCACTCACGACTTTAGCCCAACCTGAAAAAGTTCCATTTATGACAACCCTCTGTTGTCTGTCCTTTAACCAGTTTTCAATCCAGGTGCATATATTATTACTGAGTCCAATTTTCTTTATTTTGTACACCAACCTCTTGTGTGAAACCGTATCAAAAGCCTTTGCAAAATCTAAGTAGACCACATCAACTGCATTACACTGGTCTAAATTCCTACTTACCTCCTCAAAGAAACAAATAAGGTTAGTTTGGCAAGATCTATCCTTCATAAATCCATGCTGACTATTACTAATAATTTTGTTTTCCATTAGGTATTCCTGAATATTATCCCGTATTAAACCTTCAAGTAGTTTCCCTACTATTGAAGTCAGGCTTACAGGTCTGTAATTCCCCGGGTGTGATCTAGCCCCCTTTTTAGATATAATGAAGGAGAGTGCTCCAGTAGAGTGAAATGAGAGTAGTGAAGGGCATACAAGATAGTCACGTAGATAAGTGGGAGAGGGATACAGGTAAGAAGGCAAGCAGTTTCAGAAGAGGTATATAAAATAAGTGGGGGGATAGAAGATGAGGTAAGGGGGGCATTGGATCAGTACCCTGATCTCATGTTATGGTATGAAATGACAGAATCTTCCTGTCTTCGTGTTGTGGATTCTCGGATGCAAATCTACTTATTATAAAAGCATCTAATGGTCATAAGCCCCCCATAAGAAGCTGCGTCCTGGCTTTGGCTGCAAGAGACTCAATTGCATATGACTATTCAGCACAAAAAAAACCACTGTGAATAAAACAGGTGTAGATGTGACCAGCAGCACAGAGCAGCACAGAGCAGCACAGCACAGCATGTGTACATCACAAGAATGTGACCCCCCTACCCCCACCGACCACTGTTCCCTTCTCTGTCACCACCATCTCCTCCTCTAATCCCACAAGTCGTGGAATCATGAAATAACCCATTGAAAGTCCAATGCAAGAAAGTACACAATAAACTCAACATCCAAATAAAATAAAGAACAGCTGATGTTCTCCAAGTAAAATGACCGAAATGTTCACGTCTTAGATTCCTAAAATCAGATTCTCATATCATATCCTTTCTTACCTTTGTCCTGGGAAGAGACCAGCACAGCAAGGAATGCAGCACAGAGCAGCAGGATCTGAGGGCACCTGCAAAGCACAGGGAGGAATTACTATGGCACAGCCACACAAGGGGGACAGTGTAACAAGGTAGAGAGAGGGGACACAAGCTACACAAAGTAACAGGACAGAGAGAGGGGACACAAGCTACACAACATAATAAGGCAGAGAGAGGGGACACAAGCTACACAACGTAATAAGGCAGAGGGGACACAAGCTACACAAAGTAACAGGCCAGAGAGGGGGGACACAAGCTACACAAAGTAACAGCACAGAGAGAAGGGACACAAGCTACACAACGTAACAGGACAGAGAGAGGGGGGACACAAGCTACACAAAGTAACAGGCCAGAGAGAGGGGACACAAGCTACACATTGTAACAGCACAGAGAGAGGGGACACAAGCTACACAAAGTAACAGCACAGAGAGAGGGGACACAAGCTACACAACGTAACAGGACAGAGAGAGGGGACACAAGCTACACAAAGTAACAGGCCAGAGAGAGGGGACACAAGCTACACAACGTAACAGCACAGAGAGAGGGGACACAAGCTACACAACGTAACAGCACAGAGAGAGGGGACACAAGCTACACAATGTAATAAGGCAGAGAGAGGGGACAAAAAGACACACAAACTAATAAGAGAGAGGCAGGACACAAGATACACAAAGTAACAAGGCAGAGAGAGGCGACACAACAAACAAAGTAACAGGACAGAGAGAGGGGACAAATAGACTCACAAAGTAGTATAACATACACACAGAGGTGACAAAAGACATAGAAAGTAACAACACACAGAGAAGGGTCTAACACACACACACACACACACACACACACACACACACACACACACACACACACACACACACACACACACAACACACACTTTATAATCAATTTTCAGGAGGTTAAAACTCTTACCTGAGGATCATCTCCAGTTTGTGAGTATGGGTGAGATCAGAGGAGCAGCTGAGCACAGAGACACGCAGCCGGCTCTGAGACTCCAGGCACACGTTATTCGCAGTGCACACACACACACTCACACACTCACACCCTACAAAGCGCTGCTTTGCGATAAGAGTAGAGGGTGCAGGGCACTGGAAGCAGACTGCAAGGTCCTAAAGCCCATCCCTGCCACTCATCTGCATATTGCTGGGGCTGCAACCTATTCTATGCCAGTGGGGACTGGAAATCAGAGCCCTGAAGAGAAGATGCTGCAGAATAGATTGTCATTGTTTTGCAGAGAGAACATTCACATTGCCCTAAGATTTTGCTAAGGGGCAGAACAGCAGCAAATGTGTCAAGAGAAAAGTCCTAAGACATGAATATACTGTAGTGACTAAGAAGTGACTAACAACTTGAAATTGCTCAGGGAATACTTATTTAACCCAGGCTGTGCTGGAAAAGCTGTGTAATACAGCAGGCATACGTTTATAAGGGCCCATGTTAAAATGGGCAAGAAAGGCTACAGTGACAAACTGAGAGGTCTCATTTGCATGTCATTACCCAGAATTCCTGGCTGCAGTGGAAGTGTTGTATACTACGAGATAATGGGGAAAGACCTGTCTGAGACATGTAAATACACCACAAGTGGTATTTTTTATATTCAGGGAAGACACAAACCTAATGGGATATTTTCTAAATTCTGGAAAGCAAAATAAAAATATGGTGTGAGCACTGAAAAATAACCTAAACAATCTAATTATTTAAAAATCGCTGGTCCTAGAGTGTATCTTTTCAATTAAAAAAAAATATATATATATATATATATATATATATAATATATAATCAAAAAATAAACAGATGATACCGTTCTGTGGCTAACAAAATGCTTTTATTTGTGCGAGCTTTCGAGATACACTGATCTCTTCTTCCAGCGATGTTACAATCGTTATATCGTTATAATATATATATAATACTGAGTTAAGTTATGGTGAGTAAACAAAGTGACAAAAACCCTCCACAGCAAAGCAAATATGCAAATGTAAATATAGCTGTATGCTCATCTGCATGTCTTAGGCAGGTCTGCAACCCCGCCTTTCCCCATTATCACCCAGCACACAGCACTTCCACTGCAGCAAGGGATTCTGGGAAATGACATGCAAATGAGCACACAGTGCCACTTTTTTATATATATATATATATATATATTAGAAAATAGAGTGGGAGATACACTCTAGGACCAGCGATTTTTAAATGATTAGATTGTTTAGGTTATTTTTCATTGCTCAGACCATATTTTTGTATGTATGTCTTTATTTGTATAGCGCCATTAATAGCAGTAATAGTTACAATCATATAAATAATAAGATATAAATAACCCAAAGAGGAGCAGTGCTTCAGACTTAAAAGTAACATTTAGGAAAGGAGTCCCTGCTCCGAAGAGCTTACAATCTAATGGGTTGATAGGAAGAACGAACAGAGACAGTAGGAGGGCGTTCTGGTAAGTGCGCCTGCAAAGGGCCAAGGTTAATGTATGAGGTGTAAATAATCAGCCATCTAGCTACTCATATGCTTTGTTAAGCAGGTGTGTTTTGAGTTGGGTTTTAAAGGTGAATAGAGAGGGTGCTTGTCGGATATTGTGGGGAAGGGCATTCCAGAGGTGTGGGGCAGTCAGTGAGAAACTTTATTCAGGGGTCCCTGAGGAAGGGTCCTCTGGGGACCGAAACGTCGGGATATGTCTGCATGATGGACTGAATAACCTGGCTTTGGATACAAAAGGGGTAGAGAGAAGACATTCTTGAGCACAACGCAAGAGCCGGGATGGTGTAAAGCGAGAAATTAGGGCTGAGATGTAAGGAGGGGCAGAAGAGTGCAAAGCTTCTTTATTTTATAATATATATCTATATCAGGGCTCGTCGTCTAGTTCTCCAAGGGGCAGATCAGAAAACATTTAGGAGCTTATTGCACTGTATTTTTAGATACATTTGAAGGTGCAATTCATGCAATATTCTACATGTGTATTAACACACCTCCCCAGCAGTGCAAGATCTTTGCAACACTTTCCAGTTTGGGATAATTTGTTGCCAATGTTCCATACAGTTTAAGCTGCAAACTGTAACAATAGATAATGTTACTTTAGTAATATAAGGATACATTGTAGCTGCTGAGTTACACTGACTGTAGGATTGATTGAAACTGAAAACCAGCCGTTTACAGTAGTAAACCGTGGAAGCAGAAGCAGAATCATTGCTGATCGATCACAGGAGAACAAATCGATCGGCAGCTTAGGTAATTCGTTTTCAATAAAGTATTTTTTTTTTAAGTGCCATTTGGATTGCCTCTTTAAAGACTTCAAATGACTATAGTTTAACAGTTTTCAAGCTTTTATACAAGCTGTACCATATTGATTCCCATTACTGTAACTTACATGAGAAATTCAGTATGAAAAACTGCAACTAGTAGGAAATTACCAGGAGCAGAGAGTCCTAGTAGCCCCTCGAGCCCCTTCCTGGGCTGCATGTGTCCTGCCAGCAGTCACTTGAAGATGCCTAATTTACAAATGTTACTCTTTTTCATATCATATAATGCATTGTGAATTTACCCAATCATTTTCTATTCTGAAGACATTTTGACATATTTTGGCACCTATAAAAGATTAATTGTGAACTTTCTAAGAACTGCAATTTATAATTCAGCCCCTTTGGAATGGCTGTTCATTACTTCCTGTGCTTGCTTAGATGCTTAAAAAAAACCTGTATTCATGGATAGGCCCCCAGGGCTTCAGATAAAGATATAAAAAGCGCAAACCCTATTAAAGGGAATAACCCTGATCCCAAAGGTGGGAGATGTAGACGAACTGTGGGAGACGTAGACGAGCTGTGGGAGACGTAGACGAGCTAAGGGGGACTTTCCTCCCCCCCCCGTTCCCCCCTCCCTCCCCCCCTATTCCCCCCTCCCTCCCCCCTATTCCCCCCACCCCCCCACCCGCTGTCTGTCTACCCTCCTCCACTCCCAGCCCCCCTCCCACGCCTCCCCCTCCTCCACTCCCTTAATCCCAACTATTAAAAAAACAATGTTGGCTAGCATGTACTCAATACAGTCAAACTTAAACAGTTTTATGTTACAGAAAAGTATGTACTCATTCCTGTAAATGTCAATGCCAATAAAAAAGATCGATACAAAAAACAAACAAACCTGTATTGTAAACAGTGTGGTATTTCTTGTAGTGCTTTTGGGGTTTTAAAGGTGTGGCTCTGCCTGGGTTATGTATTTTTTTTTATAGGTGAGAAGCAGAGGGTCTTCAAAACTGAACCGCATTAGTTTCAACTCTGTGAACCCCCTGCTTCCCGAGATATTCACCTCTGAAGGTGCCCCCAGGAGCATCCTGGGTAGACAATATGGAGCTTTACATGTCCCACTGCACAATAGCCAATAGCAAGCTGCCATGTCATCCGCTGTGGTTTCCTTTTGGCCTGTGCAGCCTGGGAGTTTTAGGAACTAGGAGGTTCCAGCAGAGCCTATGGACCGTGTCAGATTTCCCACAAGGCCCGTTAGGCCCGGGTCTAAGGTGCCAAAATTTTGGGGCGGAAAAAATGTCTACCCCTTTGCTTTTGCCTATCGGACTTAATGAGAAAGACTTACTTACCTGTGCTGGCTGCCTTCATTCTGCCGCCCGGTTGCTCCTTCAAAATCCACAGTGAAATGATGCTGCAGACGTCACAAGCGACATAACACGGCGTCTCATTGCCATGGCAATGGCAACGTCAAATGACGCCACATGGTCGCATTACCATGGTAACGCGCCGCCATTCGACATCCCGTTGGTGACATCCACGGCGTTATTTGACACTGGATTCTGAAGGAGAAGCAGGGCAGCAGAAAGGAGGCAGCAGACACAGGCAAGTGCCTAAGGGCGGCAGAAAGGAGGCAGCAGACACAGGCAAGTGCCTAAGGGCGGCAGAAAGGAGGCGGCAGACACAGGCAAGTGCCTAAGGGCGGCAGATGTGGAAATCCGCCGGTGCCCTTGGAGGTAAGTATATCAGGAAGCCGGGGGTCCCCAGGGCTGAAATGGACAAGGCCCAGCTCAGGAGACCACCTGTATAGAAAAAATTAGCTAGGAATACTGCTTTAACTTTTAATTTGTGGATCAAACATAAAACATAGTCCCCAAGGGAAATATCGCCCCATTATCAGGCCAGTGTGTGACACTCGCATAACTGGGCAGCTGATGTTCTGCAGATTGCTTGTCACAGTAATCTCTCTCTAACATTCCACATGTCATTCCTCCTCTGCTGTATTCATTGATGATGCTGGATTCTCACCTTGCATTCCTTGATAATGTTAAAAAGGCATAACACATGCAACATGTTTGCCTCACCTGTACACATAGCAGTGAAACATCTGGTTAGTATCTCGCCCCATCTGTACAGCAACCCTATGTGACCCCCCAACTCTCCCTTCCATCATCACATCACTGCTCAGTATAACTGCTCCCAAACACAACCTCTGCACCTCGTCAAAGCTTTACACTGCAAGACACTACTCTGCTATGTGCTGATTTTGCAGCCTTATGCACAGCAGCATTGGAGCAAGACTTTATACTAAGGACCTTTCAAAGACATTTTTTTTTGTCAAAGTTCTTACGAATCATTTTGTTCCTTGTATAATATTTATATAGCACCAGCAATGTACACATCCCTTTTCATACTTACTGTAACACGGGCAGAATAATAGAAATAACAAATAATGCATAATAAAGTCAGCTGTGGAGGATAAGTGTTCCTGCCCTGAAAAGCTGCCCCTCTAACAGATCGTACGCTAAGTGCTATAACTGTGAGGTGCTGAAGAGGAGAGAGGTGGGAAGTAGATTTGCTAAACTGTGTAAGATTACATATTTTATATGAACTTTTGATTTAAAAGAGAGTTCATGAAAAAAAACTAGGCCTATAAAGGGCAATATGTTTTAAAAACGTATATAGTCATTTTATGAAGCAACAGCAGATTTATCAGATAAAACCAGTCCCATTGCTTCTAATGAAATATATTGATGTACATAATATTCCTTCTTTTACTTTTTCTAGATCCAGCTCTCACGGTGTAATCCTCAGAATGGTATCTAGCTGTTGAACAGGTTAGTCCGATAGGGGTCACACATTAAACTGCTCGTTCCCTCCACCCGAGCGATCGGAAAGGACTTCGGATCACTCGCGACAGGGAGGAGTGGCGGGGGCGCGGCGGCCATGAATTCACACGGCTGGTTCGCCCTCATTGGCTGAACCACCGCTGTGACGTGGCTGTCGCTCGGCCTGCCGCACCACAAGACAAAAATCTCGTCTTTGGGAAAGGTGGTCGTGCATCGCGCTTTCTGCAGGCGCGCGCAGGTAGTGACTGTGTATAGTTCGCGCCGTGCACGCCTTAGGCCTTGCCCCCGCTGCCTGCTACAGCATCCGCTGTGGTGGACGCTGCGCTCACGAGAGCCCTCCCCGCAATGGCGCTGGGCCCGCTGCGAGGGGGGGCCGCAGCGCTCGCGCGAAAGCTACTCCTGCTCTCAATAGAATTGAGAGCAGGAACTCGCGTCGAGCGGCTAGGCACGCCCCCCGGCGGTTCAGCCAATGAGGGCGAACCTGCCGGGTGACGTCATGGCCGCGCCCCCCTCACTCCTCCGCCACGCCCCCCCCCCCCGGGCTCTGCTCCTGCAGTGAGCTGCAGACCGGGGAATCGCCGGAACGCGCAGCCTAAAGCGCGGGCGCGCATTACAGCGCCGTGACCGGGGCCTTAGCCTTACTGCGCGCTGCCGTGAGCACGAGTCTTGTATCAGTACTGCAGACTGAGGAGAGTTAGCAACAAGGAATCTTCCAGCAGCAATATACAGACTTCCTAACCCCCTCTAGTCTTTGCCTGAAGGGAGACATTCTACAGACGCTTGTCATTTCTGTCTCTGCATGTTGTGATGCTCTAAAGAGAAAGGTTTTGGAGGGTCTGATTCATGCGACCTTATTACCATAACAGGTTCCTCTCGTTTTACATTCATTTCTTCCAATTCACCTTGCCTCCCCCCAAATAGCAAAATGTAGCCCCACGGGATTTTGCCACCTAAGACCTGACAGAGTTATTTTAAGAATGTAATACATCCCATTCATAATATATGGAACTTCACTTCTTGATACTTGTACTGCTCCATATGTCTCCTCCTTATAAAATTGGAGTGTGGAAGATGGTGCAGCTGCCTCATAAGGGAAAAACAAAAAGCCCGTTGTACCGTGCGAAACGCGTAACAGTTCTCTCTTGCTACTTTTTATGTGCCATTAAAACTTTTTTGTACTAAGAAGCAATCCATTCATTCATTTGTACACTCATCTGCTTGGCCTTTGGCATTATTGGCTATCAAGGTTTAAGTTCACCACTGCATGTTCATCTAAGATCTACCTGTGTTTAAGGCTATTGAACAGGCGCTTTAAGTGGTGTCTTTCTATTGGTTGGATTTTACAATACTATATACATCATTGACTACGTGGGAATCTGTTGCAACGGGTTTATTAAGCTGTCTACAAGCCAGGAAAAAGAGACTTTATGTGCTTTGTATTGCATATATATGCATGGTCATCAATCTGGTTAGCATCTCTGGGGTTCTGTTCTCCCATCCACTTTCATTGTCTCCTCTCTGTAACTTCTTCCTAACACCTCCTATTACTCCATATAAGAGGGGGTGGGAGAGAGAGGTGGGGGCATAATGGAGGGAGAGAGAGGTGGAGGTGGAAGGGAGAGAGGTGCGGTGTGTGAGGGAGAGAGAGGGGTAGAGGGAGGGATGGGTAGTGGTATGGGGAGTGATGGGGGATGTTTGAGAAGGGGAGGAAGATTGAGAGGGGAGTGAGAGGCGGGGAGAAATACATTGGGGAGAGGTAGGATGAGAGGGAGAATGAGAGAGTGGGGGGAGAGGGTGAGAGGGCGAGGAGTGGGGGAGAGGATGTCAGAGAGGGTGTGTAGGGGAGAGGATGACAGAGGCGGTGTGGGGGAGAGGATGAGGGGGTGTAGGGGAGTGGATGACGATGAGGGGATGGGTGGAGAGGACGGGTGGAGAGGATGAAGATGGTGGGGTTGTAGGGGGGAGGATGAGAGGGAGATGGTGTGAGTGGATGGATGGAGACGATGAGAGGGAAGAGGGAGAGGATGATTTATTAATATATTTGTATATATTTGGGAATTACTGCTACTTCAGGGCCCAGTTCCACAAAGCTCCATTAAGTCCGGGCGTATAATGTCATGTTATCAAAATCAGTAACGGACGTTATGTTCCCTGAGGTTCACAGGAATCCACAAAGCTAATTACATACAAAACAACAGCTGTTGATTATGTCATTAAAATAAGTTAATGGTATTCTTACAACTGGCCCATTAGGGCTGGGGTGCTCCGGCACAACCCACGGGCTGGTCACCATCCCTCGCAAGAGGGAAAACGACTTGACTTGAACTCCCTTGCAGGCCTTTGGGCCAGGAGGGAGGAAGAGATGGATGTCCTGAATCATAGAGGAAGGGGAAACGAACCGAGGACGTCGGGAGGACAGTCCAAGGGCATGCACCCTTGCCACTAAAGTGGCTTGGGTTAAGCGCAAGAGGGGAGTACCCCCCCCTCCATGTGTCAATGGGATCATTAAATCCCTGTGTTAACTATAATGGAGCTGTGTGGATATGCCTTCTAACAGAAAACGCCTCTTCTGCATGCCATTAGCACTAATGTCTGTTATACTAACCCAAGGACTCACAATGGCTGGAAACAGCACTTAACACTGCATTAGTGAGCTTTGAAGATACCTGTTAGCATTTAAAGAGGCGTTAAGACAATAATGGAGCTTTGTGGAACTAGGACTAAATGCTTCAAATTATATCTCTGCAAAATCTGATAGTAAGAAGAAGTTGGTTTCTTTCATATTTGCTTGAAGACATGTTTGAAAAGTGAAATTGGAGACGTGCGACATTTTTACAAACGTCTCCAATTGCGCAGTATTTGGCAAACGGTCTTCAATGAAGAAATGGCACCGTTTGCAAGGTCACATGACCAATGTGCAGGTTCCATGGCTCATTGGTATTTTTAAAGTAATTTCCCGGACAAATTCTGCAAAATGGCGAAACTTTGGCATTTCTGACAAATTGTAACCAAAAATGTGAAAATGTCCCAATTTTCACCCAATTCAAAACTAAAAAAAATGCAAAAAGTTTCCCAAACAAAAATTACCACAAAAAGTTTGGCAAATGATCTGATTCAAACATTTGAGGGAAATTTTTGCAAACTGAAATGAGTTGTAATATTTTAACCCTTTCAGGATTTCACTAACCAGTAATATATAAAGATGCAATGTAAAACCATTTAAAGCTGCAGTTCAGTCTTTTTTTTTAAATTTATTTTTTTACTTCAATAGTTTCATGTGGGCAATCTCTAATGACCTAAAGAAATGTATAGCTGCCGGTCAATTCATTCTCCATGTATTGATAGCGAAATTTGGTGACATAATTAGAGCTGGCATATGTTTTTCTTCTGCTTCTGTCTCTCAGTGGAAGCTCATGAATATTCATGAGCACTCCTGCACTGACATGTGCTAGAGGGAGGGCAGGGCTGACAAAGGGGTGTGCCAGGGCTTGTGACAGGACATGAAGGGGCAGTGCCTTAGCAAATGGTTGTTAAAATAGAATACAAGAAAATTGGTCTTTCAAAGTTGTTTTTTTAAAAACAGAAAATGCTAAAAGTATTTTTTCTTACTACAGAACTGATTTATTAAAAAAAAACACACATGCAGGATATTGACTGAACTGCAGCTTTAAACTATAGAAAAGTGCTAAAGGACCCTTACTCATCCAGTAATACAATCCCCATCCCTTCATTCCAAACTCTTTAAATTAAATTAAAAAAAGATCTAAGGCCTCGTTCAGGGTGCAGGCTTCGGAGGGAGGGTGTGCTGACGTGCGTGCGGTCGTGGGACACAATGTATTCAAATTGAATACTGGTTGTCAGGGTAGCAGCTGCCCTGTCTCCGAAGTACGGAGTTGACGCTGGCTACAGTTTCAATAAACAAAAAATTCGTTTTTTGAAGCTGCAGCAGCAGCGTCACTGGGACCTCGGCAGCCAATGAAATCATTCTTGAGAATGATTTCAAGACTGCAACTTGGATCCCTAACCTCAGGTCTGTAGCCCCGCCCCCTCCCCGCCTCCTCAACTCCTGAAAACGTCTGCTGGGAGGATGAACACACATCGCCCTCCCTCCCGAACGCCCGCCCTCCAACTCCTGCCTCTGGCACCCTGAACGAGGCCTAAGGCTAGGTCCCCAGTGCAGCCGGTGGCGCATGCGGCCGTGTGCGCGCCTCTCACCAGCCCCTTACCCGCTCCCTGGCTGTCCCCGGTCCCTTCTCGCTCCCAGGCTCACTGCGCACTGTGACGCGTCAGCCGGCAGGGTCTACAACCAGTTTGTGATCCCGAGCAGCGACGCGTCACTTGGTGTGGCAGGGAGCCAATCAGAGAGGCGGGGGGAGCTGGAACGAGGGGTGGGAGGAGAACTCTGCGGAGGTGTGTGTGTGCGTGGGTCCGGTGTCGTGGCCCCGCCCCCTCGTCATGGCCACGCCCACACAGCTCGTTTTGGCCACACACCCCCCGCGCCTCAGAACTCCGCCTGCAGACCGCGGTATAGCGCTCTGCACGTGCCACCAGGACACAAGGCGGGCGTGCAGATGCGTGCAGTGGGGCCTCAGCCTAAATGAATTGTTAGTGTCTCCTTCATTGAAAATATTTTTATTGGACTATGTATACGTTATGTACATAATCCCTGTGAATATTGGTCTATTACAATAGATTTTTTTGTATTAACATTCTTCTCACGGGATGCTGCCTACTGAAAGGTAAAATTCCACATAGGAACACACAATGCATGACAAGGAGCGGCTCAGTGAGTAAAGGCTCCGACTGGAAACAATGACACTGAGTTTGAAGCAGGGGAACCTGGTTTAATTCCTGGCGTTAGCTCCTTGTGACCTTGGGCAAGTCACTTTATCTCCCTGTGCCTCAGGCACCAAAAACAAAGATTGTAAGCTCCTCTGGGTAGGAACTGTGTGCAAAATGTGCTGTGTACAGCGCACTATACTGTAATTGTGAAGCGCTCTGAGAGCCATTGGGAGAGAAGTGCTATATGAAAAAAAAGTTATTATTATCTGTTGGAATTACAAGTGAAAGCACTCAGTCATCAAACATTCTCAACTGCAAGTGAGGGAAAAGTACAGTAATAGTACAGCAACAATGTGAGAAAAGTGAGAACAAAAAATAGGTAGCATGAGTTGTGCTGTATGTCAAAGTTACAGAGATCAGAGCCGAGTTACAAACGTGGAATAAAAAATAAGCATTTTAGTGTCACTTTAAATGCATCTGCTAGAATAGTGTAAAGTCAGGCAATTTGTACAAAAATATGTTTTACTGGTTACATGAGCTCCTTGCTGCTAGAGATGCCTCTCATGTATATATGTATTGTATGTCTTTATTTATATAGCACCATTAATGTACATAGCGCTTCACAGCAGTAATACACGTGACAATCATATAAATAATAAATATAAATAACACATAATGGGAAGAAGCGCTTCAGACATTCAAGTAACATTTAGGAAAAGGAGTCCCTGCTCCGAAGAGCTTACAATCTAATTGTGTATTGTACAGCAATGTGATGCTTGGCCCACGTGAAAGCAAAGTCTCATTGCTTATCCTGACAACAGAAGAAAAACAGGAAAATGCTCCTTTCTTGCCTAAATTAGGCTTACAAAAGCTTTCAGGAGTAGGTCCACACAAGTTCTTTCTTCGGGCATGTTAAGGCCTGTACCTTCTCTTGGAGGACATTGTATATCACAATTTCACATTCAATTACAGCCTTATATAATGTTTGGTCATTAATACTTCCCATTAGTTCTGTGCATTGGGGATGGGGGTGCCTTACATCCAGCATGAGATGGAGTCGTTGCATACTTTACCTCTGTATTTCTTACGTTTGGGCATCTTTGAGTAGGCAGGTATTATGGTTGGGTTTGGGCGTGGTTGATCTTTGAACTTCCCCTGATCTGATGAGAAGCCCGGAGGACTTGTTCCAGGTGCGGGTGCTTGTGCTTTCAAATTAAAGTAAACTGCAGCGGTTTAGACTTTCCATACCTGGAGGGTAGAGGCCCACATGTAGACAGAATCAGTTCCAAGGATGAGGTAAGATCTGAGTCAGAACATGTTTGTCTCACTGAAGGTGTCCTTCATACTTGGTAAAGTTTGTTCAGTATGACAGTATTAACCGGTCAGCACACAGAATTTGAAATCAATTGGAGTAAAATGTAAGTATGAAGTTTTAAGGACGTATCCCGTCTCTCTACCCTCAGAATTCTTTTGGAATGGAAGGGATTGTTGCTCTCTGAATAGGCCCTTCTTTACATAACAAAAAGGATTATGGTCTGTGACCCTGAGCTGATCCCACAGTGCCAGCTCATAGCAAAAGAACTCAAAGCATTAGCTAAACCAATAATAAAGTCCATCCTATATGGCCCCACACACTGCTTTCTTTGAAGCTTTGTTTAAATCGTAACATTTTGCAGAGCAAAGGGAAACGGGCAAATAGAAAAGGTCACACACAAGCACTATTTCATATGTGGAACACTTTACATAAAAGTTGTGCCTCAACTGAGATATGGAATATTAACAGGACCAGTTGCAGCCCTCATCATCATAGCTCTTAAATTATATACACCAGTGTTTTTCAACAGGGGTTCCAAGGAAGCCTTGGGTTCCCCGGGCATCACTAAAGGGTTCCCTGCAATTTTCAGGTCCTTTGAAAATTGTACCAAATTCAGAAGAATTGACAATGTATCTGATCTCATTATTACAGAGGGTTGGGGGTTCCTTACAATGCATCTGATCTCAGACGCGCTATTAGAGAGGGTTGGGGTTCCTTACAATGCATCTGATCTCAGATGCGCTATTAGAGAGGGTTGGGGTTCCTTACAATGCATCTGATCTCACACACGCAAAAAAAAGGTTAAAAAAAAACCCCCACTGATTTACACACTTGTACACACACAATATTTATTTTTATTTTCTTAATTATGTCCCCTAGTGAAACCTAATATAGTAACATAATTGGGGTTATTGGTGTGTTTCTCTGTTTTTATTTATATGAGCTTGAAACAAGTTACTGTAGCACAACAAGGCATTGCTATAGCTATGATTTCAATGTTAAGTGAAACTATTATCAGTGGAACCTCCCACTGGAGGATCTATGGAAAATGGATATTCTCCTAATTGTCTTTCCCTCGGTTTTCTCATCCCAATGGAGAAGAATCACATCATGGAAACAGCATTGAAGTGGTGTTTCACTCATCCATCAGCTGAAGGTCTATCAATATTTCCTTCAAAATAAACGCCCATCCCAGAGCTTTGACAGTCAGTGAAGAGGGAGAAGAGACGGCCCAAGCTATTGGTTGGGGCTTTTATGGTGACTATCGTTTCATGTGTTGTCTCTGACACTAGAATGTAAATAGTTGCTATGTTGGAACAGCAATTCTGGCTATTACACCATCTGTCTGATATTCGTATATAAATACAGATGTAGTCCGACTCATTGTCTCCAGAGCCGACGCTGAAAAAGCAAAGAGCCGCAGTGTCAGCCACGACATTGCCGCGGGGGTCCATGCTCTGGATCAGACCCCCCATACATCAAATCTCCTTCGGGCGCCGGAGCAGCAGCTGTGGCGGTCATGCAGCTTGCCCTGTCTGGCTACATCTGTAGGTATACACAAAGGAAAAGAACTCAGCTGGTAGCACTCTGTAACTCAAAATGAGTACATAGTGGTGCTTGGTAAATTGTAATAGTTAAAAATACTTTATTAATATATTTATTAAAATAAAAGGGTGTACATATAGGAGACTCAAGTGACTGTATAACCCAGTCAAAACCTTCTATCACCAGGGTATATAGTATGGTAGATGCTAGTGTTAGCATATGTCCAGACGTAGCACACAATCCTATATCACCCTATAATGATGTGTGTGTATATACACGATTGTGGTTAGTGGTTTCTGAACGCCACAAAGACTTATACCTGATCTGCTGTGAGGAGCTCGATGTAGCAGGACATTATACAGAGCTATATATATATATATATATATATATATATATATATATATATATATATATATATACATATATATATACTCTGTATAATGTCCATTATACAGAGCTATATATATATATATATATAGCTCTGTATAATGTCCTGCTACATCGAGCTCCTCACAGCAGATCGGGTATAAGTCTATGTGGCGTTCAGAAACCACTAACCACAATCGCAGCCATTTACTGATATAATTATATATAATTATATCAGTAAATGGCTGCGATTGTGGTGGCGATATAGTAATGCTCACTTATAGCTAAAGACAATAGCTCGTCACGTCGAGCTCGGAGCATTACCTCACGGTGACACCTTGCAGCCCCACCACTTAATAAATATGGGTCTTAATGAATATCATATGTAATACAGCGTGTGCCATCTGCTTGTCATATTTAGGTACTGCAGATACATTGGAATGTATATACTTGAAAGTAGCGATGGGCGAAGTTTCCGCCGGTACCTAAATTTGCCGCGGATTGGACGCTTCCTTTCAGCAGCGGAATTCCGTGAATCCGTCTCAAAAAGTCAGATTCGGGGTTTTTTTTTTCTATAACTGAAAATCGGTCCGACGGATTCAGAATCGGAATCGGCAAACTGATGTATTAAGGGGGAAGGAACATATAAATAGGGGACCGCCTCATGTAAGCCATTCTGTTGTAGGCTGGGTTTAGCTGTGGGTTGGTCAGGGCAGCTGCTGTAGCACTAGAGGTCACACATTTATACATTATTTACTTAATAAAACTAGTAGCTAAACTATTAACCCGTGACTGACTGGACTGACCCCTGTCTGTGTGTTCAGTCCACTCTCTAGGCCAGGGGTGGGGAACCTGTTTTCTGCCAAGGGCCATTTGGATATTTATAACATCATTCGCTGGCCATACAGACACAGACAGGCAGGCACACAGCAGGCATGTAGGCACACAGAATCCCGCCCCCTACCTCTGGTAGTTGCTGCTGCTGCTGCTGCTGGGGGGATCGTGTAGGGCGGATGCTGGGGGAACTTCTGGAGAAGCGCGGGGGAAGTGCGGGGGAAGTACGGTGGCTGCTGGGGATCGTGTAGGGCGGATGCTGGGGGAACTGCTGGAGAAGCATGGGGGAAGTGCGGGGGGAGTATGGTGCCTGCTGGGGGATCGCTGGGGCTAGTACGGTGGCTGCTGGGGATCGTGTAGGGATGCCGGCGCCTCACACCACCTCCTCCCGATCGGGCGCCCGGCGGCTATTTAAAAAAAAAATGAGCGCGACCCCGGTTATAGCAGTTGCCTTAGCAGGGCCAGACCAAATTATTTCGAGGGCCTTATACGTATAAGGCCCTCGGGCCTGACATTCCCCACCCCTGCTCTAGGCTATGGCCTTTTTGGCATCAGTGTCCTGGGCTGCTGTGCTGTTTCTATGTCTATTATTTCAATTATATACCAGTATATTCATATTTAATAATATTATTATATTAATAACAACGTGTCAATTAGTATCAAGGAAGCTTAAACTTACACATTTAGTTTCTCATAGGCCACTGAGGCCAGCAGCCACTGCCAGTTCCTTACTAGAGTTGCCACATTGGCGGCAGCAGCGGTGGTAATGGCGGAAGCGTTGCTGTTATAGCCATTAACAAGGTCAAACATTTCTGACATTTACTGAAAAAAAACTTGTATTTAACTGTGACTGACAGCACTGAGCCCTGTCTGTGTGTGTCCAGTGGCTGTGCCTCCTTGCCTGGCTTTGCCTATCTTATACTATATTTGTAAAAGCACTGTATGCCTGTCTGGATGTCCTGTGTCCCTAGGGGAAATCTCATTGGTCCCTTGGCCCGCCCGCCCCTGCACACCTCTCATTGGCCTGAAGCGGAGTGACGGGCCAAAGGAGAGACACATACACACACACACACACACACACACACACACACGCTCAACCCTAGAGACGCTCACCAGGACACCAAAAGTAAGTACAACACCCCCCCCCCCACTATCACCCCTCTGGCCCTCCTTAACGGCTAGCCGCCCTTGACCACCCACCCTCTGCCCTTCCCGGCACTGAACCACCCCCTATCACCACTACAGCCCCTTTGCTACACTCTTACCCCACGCGGCACTTTCAGCCGCGTGTCCTCGAAAACGAGCAAGATCTCCCCCCCCCAACAACACCCTCGATCAGCACACTTACCCTACACCGCCAACGCCGGACCTCAAACACGACGCTAACACCCCCCCCCCCCCTCGCCACTCCGCATGCCGCCGCGGGCAAGACCGAGCTGCCACTCACACCCCCAACTCCCTCTCGCCACTCCGCATGCCGCCGCGGGCCAGACCGAGCAACCGCTCACACCCCCAACCCCCTCTCGCCACTCCGCATGCCACCGCGGCCCATCACAAAAAGACCACTCCCCACTGTCAGCAATCATGCACACACGAAATCAGTTTACTGCACAAATCACAACATGCTCAACATGGAACAGCTTTCACCCCCACCCCTCTCTTTGCCCCCCCACCCTTTGCCCCCTCCCTGCCCTTTGCCCCCCCGCCCCTCCCTGCCCTTTGCCGCCCCCGCCCCTCCCTGCCCTTTGCCCCCCCCCCCGCCCCTCCCTGCCCTTTGCCCCCCCCACCCCATTGCCCCCCCCGCCCCTCCCTGCCCATTGCCCCCCCGCCCCTCCCTGCCCTTTGCAACCCTGCCCCTCCCTGCCCTTTGCCCCCCCACCCCTCCCTGCCCTTTGCCCCTCCCTGCCCTCTGCCCCTCCCTGCCCCCCACCTTTCCACACACCCCCCGCCGCTAGTATATATATATATATATATATATATATATATATATATACACTAGCTGATATACCCGGCGTTGCCCGTGATTTACCCCCCTTCACAGCTGGCTGGCCCCCATGTTACCAACTCCGTTCCCCTTCACAGCTCCGCCCCCCCTCTTCACAGCTCCGTCCCCCCCCTCCTTCACATCTGCGGTCTCCCCTCCCTGCACCCCACATCACTCTCCACCCCTCCTGGCCCCCACATCAGTGTCCCCCGCCTTGCACATCACATCACTCTCTGCCTCTTGCACCTCACATTACTGCCCCCCCCCCCTGCATCACCCCGGCCCCCACCACATCACCCCCCGGCCCCCACCACATCACCCCCCGGCCCCCACCACAGACTGTCTCACACACACACAGACAGGAGTAAGTGGCAGTGTAACACACATTGTAACACACACACACACACACACACCACACACACAGTGTAACACACACACACACACACAGTGTCACACACACACACACACACACACACACACACACACACACACACACACACACACACACACGTCACCTCTCCTTCCGTCCGCCGCCATCTTACTCCGCGAGGGAGGAAGGGGGTCCTTCCGGGCGCCGCCATCTTAGGCGCCGCGTGTCCACTGCCTGTCGGAACACCGGGGGGGAGGTGAGTGGAGCACCGGGGGGGAGGTGAGTGGAGCATCGGGTGGGAGGTGAGTGGAGAACCGGGGGGGAGGTGAGCGGAGCACCGGGGGGAAGCTGAGCGGAGCACCAGAGGGGAGAGCTGAGTGGAGCTCCGGGGTAGAGAGCTGAGCGGAGCACCGGGGGGGAGCGGACATGGGGAGAGGAGAGCGCAGGGGCGCGCGGCGCGTGCTTGAGAGCCGTGGGGGGTGTTCCGGGCGCTTGCTCCGCTCCCCCGCTGACTGTAGCGACGCCGAGGGGGGGGTGAAAGCGGGGGAAACAGGGAGACACGGGGAGAGGAGGTGCGCGCGGGTCACGATGACTTGGAGTGTGTGTGTGTGTGTGTGTGTGTGTGTGTGTATGTGTGTGTGTGAGTCGTCACTCCGCCTCAGGCCAATGAGAGGTGCGGGGGCGGGCAGCCCAAGGGACCAATGAGATTTCCCCTAGAGACACAGGAAGATGCAGACAGGCATACAGTGCTTTCACTAATATATAATAAGATATATATATATATTTTCTTCTTTTAAATGCAACTAGTTGTATAATTATAAAGTACATTTATTTGATACTGTACCAACTAGTGGAGTGCCTGGTGGTGGGTGGCCGGCTGGGGACTCAGAGTGGTGTGGGTGGGAATTTGAGAGGAGTGAATGGAGACTGGAGGAGAACTGTATGCTGCTGCCACTTGCCAGTGGCAGGCAGGTGGGCCGGCAGGGAGACAGGCACAGAGACAAGCAGACAGGCAGGCATGGATGCATGGAGGCAGGGAGGCCAGCAGGCAAGCAGGGAGGCCGGCATGGATGCATGGAGGCAGGGAGGCCAGCAGGCAAGCAGGGAGGCCGGCATGGATGCAAGCAGGGAGGCAAATAGGGCTAGTATATAGCAGCTGATCATCTGAGCCTGTCTGAACCTAGGCTAGCTAGCAGCAAACCTAGTATAGCATATATAACAAGTGAAGTTAACAAATACAGTAATAACAACATGCCTAATAGTAATACCAGTGTTAGTATTTTGAATAAAGACTTTGAAAGTAGACGCGGAGGCAGGGCAAGAAAAGGTGGATGTAGTTTTGGTGGTGGTGATTTGGGTAAAGTGAAATCAGTGAAAGGTGGGGCTGCTGGTGCACCTACTACTCACTTCAGGTAAAAGCAGGACGATGACTCCGTCACTGACTCCCAGTCTCACTGCTAAAGATTCACCTCTCCCCCTGCTTAGAAGCCCATAAACCTCCAGTTAAGAGATTTAAATGGGAAAGGAAAGTTCAAGTCAGCCTATGGCCCCATCTACTAGTACTTCGGGGACTAAAATTGCTAATGTGGGGAAATATAACATTGGTAATGTGCATGAAACCATAAATTCTAGGGAAATCCAGGTCCACTGCCACTAATACCAGCTGCTACTGTTATTACTGCTGTCAAGCTCATTATCAAGACATCTGAAAAAGTCACATCTTTCTTGTCACTTTCAAAAACATTCATGAATGCAGAACAAGCTCTGGCATTGACAGCACAAGACTCTGAAGAGCTATTAAAATAGTCAGATGACGAGGAGGGAGAGTCACAGGGACGGGAAGACCCTGAGAAGCAGGTGGGTGGATTTCATGCCAATTCATCCATTTAAATATCACTTATTATGAATGAGGATTCTGATGAGTATGCAGCTGATGTTGTAAAACACTGATTTAACTGGTGCTGGTGAATGCGATAATGTTTCAGATGCAAGTGATTATACTGTAATTACTGTTAAAGATTGTGAAAATACAGATTCAACCATAAGTAAAGCGAAAACTCCAAGCAGTAATGTCAACTCTGTATATTCATCATTTAATAAACGTAACTCATCATCATGTACATTGATGTTACTATCCTCCTTATCAGTACCCTCTTTTACACAGATGTCCTCATTGCTAGTACCCTTTACCAGTCGTGGACAATGACGACGACGACGACGACGACCACGACAACCATCATCAGAACCAAAACATTGGTGACCACAATTACATTCAAAACATCCGGAACCACAAATTACCTGTGTGGCGGTTTTTTCTTTCTTTCAATTTTCAAAGGATCAGACCACAGCTACACGTTGCTTAAGTCGAACAGTCAGGAGTAGACCAGGTACCCATCTTGGTACCTCTGCATTAAGAAGTCCCACGACTCGCCACCCCCATACAAAGTGGCAGGTATATGCAAAAACGTAATGTTTCAGGACAGACAAGTCCTTTCCTCAGACCAGGTGTATGGTCTAAGGAAAGGACATGTCTCCTGAAACGTCACGTTTTTGCATGTACCTGCTCTGATGCTTTAAATACAAAGTAAGTTAACTTACAGAAAGGCTCCTGTGTGCTTCTTCCATCATTCACATTTCTACATGTCCAATTGGATCCAGCTTTGACACGCCGGGATCAGCGGAGGGTGAGCACCAGGGAGGGACGTACTGTTATATATTTGTTCTATAACCACCGGTGTGCCACTACTCCAACCTCCTTTCAATACAAAGTGGCAGGCAACCTTACATAGGCAGGGTAAGAAAGAGGGGGAAAGACAACACAGTATCATGTCCCAGATGGAGATAATAGGTCACCGTCAGTAACACACACGCGCCTATGACACAGCTCTGGTGCTGAATGGCAATTTAGCTAGAATGCTTGCTATAGACATGTTGCCTTTCAAATTTGTTTTATCTAAGGGGTTCAGACAGCTTATGCAAAGTGCGGAGCCACGTTGGCACATCCCAAGCAGATCATATTTTTCTAACAAGGCGCTTCTCGGTCTGTTCAGCACAGTTGTTGCATCGGTGGTTAAGGCCCTTGCATAGATGTAGGGAGGTAGGGTACACCTCACTGCCAACATGTGGAGTAGTGGTCATGGAGGCATTAATACCCATTGTGTGTGTTTTAGTATTGTTAAACAACAAAAGGCAGGGGAAAAAAGACAGCCAGCATCTGCAGCAGCAAGAGGTTCCGCAGACATGTTACTTTAAGCCTGTACAGTTTGGAAGAAAAGGCACACATAGCTTCTGATGTCTTAGCAAAATTACAGAGTGAGATAGAGCGGTGGCAAATTCGCAGGGCATTTGATGTTGGGTTTGTGGCGGGACATAACGGTCCTAACTTGGTTGCAGCACTGAAACAAGGCAACATATGACACGCATTCCTTGTTTTGCACACGTACTCAATTTAATAGGCACACGCTTCCTAGCTCAGTGTCGGAATGAGCAGAGGCATTTTCCAGAAAAATACGGGCTCACTGTAGCCGGTCGTACACAGCCCGCAATGCCCTGTCTAGGCTGCAGGAGCCAAACAGCCTGCCTCGCCAGCTAAAAGCGGAGGTGCCTACACTCTGGAATTCCACATTATATATGCTCAAGCGTTTCCATGAGCAGCAGAAGGCGGTCAACAATTATGTCATGGAGCAGGCCAGGCAGCTGGGTCCAACCTTTCTGTAGCCCAGGCTGTGGTATCTGATGGGAGAGCTGTGTTGGCTGCTGTGGTCCTTTGAGGAAACCACCACTCTTGCGAGCAGTGATGAAGCTGTCATACGCCAGATCATCCCGCTATTTATCCTCCTTGAAAAAACATTCATTGGTATGCAGAATAATGAGGGTGATGAAATGGTGGATAAAGTACTTCAGACATAAAAGTGACATTAGGAAAAGAAGTCCCTGCCCCGAAGAGTTTACAATCTAAGTGTCTGATAAATGACCCCTGTGTTGGCAATATCAAACGGAGAGCTGACAACCTACAGGCTATACTAACAGACACACAGTGACCAACACACACACTGACACACACAGTTACACACACATGCACACTTAAAGACACACAGACACTGACAGACACACTTACCTACTGACGCGCAGAGACATACAGTGACACACACACGGTGACACGTTGCAGCAGGTTCCTGCAGTTCTTGCAGCATCACAGAGGTGTGTGTGACCATCTTATTACAATTGTAAATCCCTGATTGGTTACATACTGATCTCTCACCAATAAATGACAACGTGTGATTGGCTTGGCTGTGCTCTTATAGAATTTAAACCATACATTCTAAATGGTTCAGATAATTCTATTAATTTAATACTAATTTGTTTCTTTGTTTCTATAGAATGCCAATCTATAGTAGAATATGAGCATCTGTGTGATCTGCAACATCCCATTTATATTTATATGGGATGGGCAAAACTGGGTGGGGGAAATCAGAACCTACTAGAACCTGATGTTCCAAAACCCAACTAAATCAAAACATTATTTATTTTGGCGGGGAGATGTATTCAATATTACATTCCCCGGGCGAAGCCGGGCACAAAAGCTAGTCCACTATATATGTATTGGGGCCACTGGTGACCTGATAAGATATATGTGCCCATCAGTTAAAAATCTGCCAGCCATCCAGGCATTAAAAGGATATCGTCTCAGCTTTAGTGCATTATTCCTCCAAGTAGAAGTTCAGCAAGTCTTTATTAGGGGTAGTGATTATGAATAAGAATCACTTATACTGGGGAACAGCCTGTGGACAATGCCCCCATGGAGGGGTAAACATGTTGTAGCACTCCAAAAGAGGACGTTATTAATATGGTGTTGTCAATTACCACTCAGTAACAGATGCACTTTCTTTCTGATAAAAAAATTACTTATTTCACCATATAACACATTTGAACACAAAACATACTCATCTTTGCCTCATGGCACTTAACCAACATTAAACTCAAGGCAATAACTTCACCCTTAGAACCCAACCCTTCACACAATCACCAAAGGATAATCCACCATATGGGAGGTTAGGATCAACAGGAAGTCCCAACATTCCCGCAAGATTCTTAAGGACTGTACCGCTGGTTAGCCAGACCGTTGACGGACATAAGGTGACATTGAATTGTTTGCTGTTGTTGATTAGAGGATTATCTCTTTTATGAAAACTCCTGGCTCTGCTCCTTCTCACCGCTCCTCCCCGAACTGTCAGTTGGTATGTGACTGCATACCAGCGCTCTTGTTGGATTACCACCAGTAATCATAGTTGGTGTTGTCGGCACTCCTATCCACAGGTGGAATGTACACCAGCGATCCTGCCCCACTACAATACCATTAATTACTGCCCCTGGTCCTATGAGTTTAGCAGTGACCATACCCTAATGCTCCTGCAGATCTGCGTCACACCTCTCACCAATAATCTACTTATGTATGTGCATACCGGAGTCAGTTAGCTCTGTCCATTAGCGTATCTGTGTGTATGTGCATCAGGCTGCCCAGTGTATATCTGTCAGTCTGCTATGTATGCATCAGTGTAAGCACAATATGTGTGCAGGGTCACTGACATGGGAGAGGGGGGAGAGAGGGGGAAAAAGAGCTGGGACAAGTGTCTTGGACTGGGCGGTCCGGCCGATGAAGATAGATTGGACGCCTGGAAGTCAGGCCCAACTTACGCGTTTGGCAGTCACGGCTCCCCTCCACTGCGTGTTCCTTCCGAACTATTGCCTCCTCCCATTAGGTCCAAAGTTTTGGCCTGCCCTCCGTAAGCACTAGTGATGTACCGAGTACCCAGAAATTACCCGGTACCCAGTTTACCCGACACTTTTTCAGCTACCCGGAACTTACCCGGACCTGGCAGCAGGGGCTGGGACCGGCACCGTGTCGGAACCAGCGCTGAGTAATTTCAGAGCAGCTGAAAAAGACTTCAACACTTACCTGCAGCCGGCGACGGAGGGTGAGGACCGCGACGACATCGTTGGAGTAGCAGTAGATGTCCTGGTGGCGGTGACAGCAGAAGTCCTTGTTCAGCCGGCGGGAGCAGTGGAACACACCACACAGCTGATGCTGGTGGGAGCCGGAGAACCATGTGACCGGAGCAGGAACATTGCTAATGAAGAGCCAGCTCCGCCAGGGAGGGTGGCACCTTTGCAAAATGTGTTCTGCCCTGGTGCCCAGCTCACCTCTTCTTATAGTCTCCTATGCTGAGCGGCTCCTCCTCTATTCACACCTAGCCACGTGCAGGCAAGCCATACAGCCCGACTGCACGTACCCAGGCCTGTGCACCAGAAGGACGGTCTAGGATATTTGCTCGCAGCCATTTTGCCATACCAAAATTTCTTCCGGTGCTTAGCCTCCACTCACCTCATCGCCATGACATTTTTCTGCCAACCGCTTCGCCGCCAAGATAAGTCCCTAACCATGTCTCATTCCCTAAAACTAACGCTACCCCCTCCCCTAAAGCCCCTTCATTTAACTTACCTTGGCAAAACAGCCGGACAGTGTCCAGCGGTGGATTGGCTGTGCGGACGGTCCCTCTTCGGCCAAACGTCGGCGGTGACTTGATTGCGGCACGATAGCCATGACCAAATGTCCGATTCGGCCAGATTCCCCGGGGTGCCAAAGTCTTTTATCCCAGGAGATCCGCCTGAATCCCCTAATTCAGCCCTTCTTTTACTGCAGTAGAATTAGTGATAAAACAATAGATTGTGTGTGTGTGTGTGTGTGTATTTTATTCTAAGGCTGGGGCCATAGAGGGGGTAGCAGGGCTGAGGCGCGCTGACGCTGAGGCTCGCCTGCTGAAATCTGCGCAATTTCATGCCCATGCAGGCGAGCCAGCGGGCGCGATCGGAGGCGGGGGGAGACTGAGGGAGGCGGGGCAGTGACGTCGCTGGGCCAATCTCCCGTGACGCACCGACGTCAACGTCACGGCGCCGTGACGTTGACACTGCTCCGCGCTGATTGGATGTTTTCAGCCGACAGCGCTCTGAAAAACAGCTTGGCTGTCGACTGAAAAATCCAGCACATCAGCACGCCTGCGGACGCTCGCGTGAGCCCCCTCTCAAGCCATCCTCATTGAGGATGCAGGGGCTCAGCGCGGCCTGTCCTTCTATGGACTCGGCCTAATGGTAAATCTCAGACAGCTCATATATGTCCACCAATAGATGGCGCTGTGTGCCAGCATGCTGTAAATCCACAGGCTGCTCACAAACTGACCTTCAACCAATAGATGGCGCTGTGTGATCAGGTTAGCTCTGCAGTTTTGCAATGTATACATTTTAAATGCTTCAAATCATTCTATAACTTTAATACAATTAATACTGAATTGTGTCTTTTCCAAAATACAATGCCAATCTAGAATAGGAAAAAATACATATACAGGCAGCTCTGATGTGATGACGTCTGTCTCATAGGCCAAATTAAGGATCATTAGGGGGACCAAAACGCATCCAGACGCGTTTCGCAATATACTTTCATCAGTGGATGTCAGTACGGTGCGGAGGTGCCAGTATTTACAGCGGCAGCTTCCACAGTCTCTACTTTTTTCATAATTAGTGCCCATTTTTTAAAAATTCCCGCAAACTGCATTGTACCATCCTTAGTTTATAAAATAAACCTTACAATATTGGTATACATATCCAGATGTTGCTGAAACAAAAAAATGCAACAAATAAAATATAGGTAAACAATAATAAAAACCGCTAATGAATGGATAGAACCTATTAATAAAACCCCAATAATAAAACATAAAAATTGAGACAATATAGATTAACACCAACATGAAATATATAAAGGGGAAAAAAACAAAGATGGACACCTCCATATTATAGAGATGAATAATAAAACAAATTACACCTATACACATCAAAATGACAGAACAAGTGCAATCTATAAAAGAATGGCTTATAAAAGTGAGAAGAGAGAGATCATTTATAATGTTAATCAAAAAGATTCCTCTGTTGGTCATACAACAAAAAACAGCATTACAAAAATAAGTTTCAATATTTTAAAAGAATTCCTTAAAAAAGTTATTTTAAAATACTATGTTCAGAGATGTAGCGAAAATGATAAATACAATATGAGGTTATAATTAGGGCTGTTCTATAGTGCGCGCGGCAGTTATAGTTGGCTGTGGTTTGTCAGGCTTCGTATAATAGGACCGCGCGCACACGGCAGTGAGCGTGGAGCCGGCCGACAGGGGGGAAGATGGGGTAAATAAAGATTTTGCGCCGCTACTGCCGCTGAAATGTATGTATATGCGTGTGTGTATGTATGTACAATGTTAATAAATAATTTATTCTTACCAACGTATTTATTTATTATAAACGTATTTATAAGACACACCACACACCACACACCACACACCACTGTGTCGCTCGCAGCATACACACAGAAAGTGTGCGGCACGTTCGCACAGGCACACGCACGCGCACACTATATTACAGGCCTTATTGAGGTAAAACAGCTGGAGCCGAAATCCCTCAGTTCTGCATCCATGACCCGGCTGGCAGACAGTCCCGCATTGCTGTTGCTGACACACAGTCCGCATTGCTGTTGCTGACACACTGTCCCGCGTTGCTGTTGCTGACACACAGTCCCGCATTGCTGTTGCTGGCAGACAGTCCCGCATTGCTGTTGCTGTTGCTGACACACAGTCCCGCATTGCTGTTGCTGTTGCTGACACACAGTCCCGCATTGCTGTTGCTGGCAGACAGTCCCGCATTGGTGTTGCTGTTGCTGGCAGACAGTCCCGCATTGCTGTTGCTGGCACACAGTCCCGCATTGCTGTTGCTGTTGCTGGCAGACAGTCCCGCATTGCTGTTGCTGGCACACAGTCCCGCATTGCTGTTGCTGTTACACAGTCCCGTATTGCTGTTGCTGGCACACAGTCCCGCATTGCTGTTGCTGACACACAGTCCCGCATTGCTGTTGCTGACACACAGTCCCGTATTGCTGTTGCTGTTACACAGTCCCGCATTGCTGTTGCTGACACACAGTCCCGCATTGCTGTTGCTGACACACAGTCCCGTATTGCTGTTGCTGACACACAGTCCCGTATTGCTGTTGCTGTTACACAGTCCCGCATTGCTGTTGCTGACACACAGTCCCGTATTGCTGTTGCTGACACACAGTCCCGCATTGCTGTTGCTGACACACAGTCCCGTATTGCTGTTGCTGACACACAGTCCCGCATTGCTGTTGCTGACACACAGTCCCGCATTGCTGTTGCTGGCACAGTCCCGCATTGCTGTTGCTGACACACAGTCCCGCATTGCTGTTGCTGACACACAGTCCCGTATTGCTGTTGCTGACACACAGTCCCGTATTGCTGTTGCTGACACACAGTCCCGTATTGCTGTTGCTGACACAGTCCCGCATTGCTGTTGCTGTTACACAGTCCCGCATTGCTGTTGCTGACACACAGTCCCGTATTGCTGTTGCTGACACACAGTCCCGCATTGCTGTTGCTGACACACAGTCCCGCATTGCTGTTGCTGACACACAGTCCCGTATTGCTGTTGCTGACACACAGTCCCGCATTGCTGTTGCTGACACACAGTCCCGCATTGCTGTTGCTGGCACAGTCCCGCATTGCTGTTGCTGACACACAGTCCCGCATTGCTGTTGCTGGCACACAGTCCCGCATTGCTGTTGCTGGCACACAGTCCCGCATTGCTGTTGCTGGCACACAGTCCCGCATTGCTGTTGCTGACACACAGTCCCGCATTGCTGTTGCTGGCACACAGTCCCGCATTGCTGTTGCTGACACACAGTCCCGTATTGCTGTTGCTGACACACAGTCCTGTATTGCTGCTGCTGTTACACAGTCCCGCATTGCTGTTGCTGACACACAGTCCCGTATTGCTGTTGCTGACACACAGTCCCGCATTGCTGTTGCTGACACACAGTCCCGTATTGCTGTTGCTGACACACAGTCCCGCATTGCTGTTGCTGACACACAGTCCCGTATTGCTGTTGCTGGCACACAGTCCCGTATTGCTGTTGCTGACACACAGTCCCGTATTGCTGTTGCTGTTACACAGTCCCGCATTGCTGTTGCTGACACACAGTCCCGTATTGCTGTTGCTGACACACAGTCCCGCATTGCTGTTGCTGACACACAGTCCCGCATTGCTGTTGCTGGCACACAGTCCCGCATTGCTGTTGCTGGCACACAGTCCCGCATTGCTGTTGCTGACACACAGTCCCGCATTGCTGTTGCTGGCACACAGTCCCGCATTGCTGTTGCTGGCACACAGTCCCGCATTGCTGTTGCTGACACACAGTCCCGCGTTGCTGTTGCTGGCATACTGTCCCGCGTTGCTGTTGCTGGCACACAGTCCCGTATTGCTGTTGCTGACACACAGTCCCGTATTGCTGTTGCTGTTACACAGTCCCGCATTGCTGTTGCTGACACACAGTCCCGTATTGCTGTTGCTGACACACAGTCCCGCATTGCTGTTGCTGACACACAGTCCCGCATTGCTGTTGCTGGCACACAGTCCCGCATTGCTGTTGCTGGCACACAGTCCCGCATTGCTGTTGCTGACACACAGTCCCGCATTGCTGTTGCTGACACACAGTCCCGCATTGCTGTTGCTGGCACACAGTCCCGCATTGCTGTTGCTGGCACACAGTCCCGCATTGCTGTTGCTGACACACAGTCCCGCGTTGCTGTTGCTGGCACACTGTCCCGCGTTGCTGTTGCTGGCACACAGTCCCGCATTGCTGTTGCTGTTACACAGTCCCGCATTGCTGTTGCTGTTACACAGTCCCGCATTTCTGTTGCTGACACACAGTCCCGCATTGCTGTTGCTGACACACAGTCCCGCGTTGCTGCTGCTGGCACACTGTCCCGCATTGCTGTTGCTGGCAGGCAGTCCCGCATTGCTGTTGCTGGCACAGTCCCGCATTGCTGTTGCTGACACACAGTCCCGCATTGCTGTTGCTGACACACAGTCCCGCATTGCTGTTGCTGACACACAGTCCCGCATTGCTGTTGCTGACACACAGTCCCGCATTGCTGTTGCTGACACACAGTCCCGCATTGCTGTTGCTGACACACAGTCCCGCATTGCTGTTGCTGACACACAGTCCCGCATTGCTGTTGCTGACACACAGTCCCGCATTGCTGTTGCTGACACACAGTCCCGCATTGCTGTTGCTGGCACACAGTCCCGCATTGCTGTTGCTGGCACACAGTCCCGCATTGCTGTTGCTGACACACAGTCCCGCATTGCTGTTGCTGGCACACAGTCCCGCATTGCTGTTGCTGGCACACAGTCCCGCATTGCTGTTGCTGACACACAGTCCCGCGTTGCTGTTGCTGGCATACTGTCCCGCGTTGCTGTTGCTGGCACACAGTCCCGTATTGCTGTTGCTGACACACAGTCCCGTATTGCTGTTGCTGTTACACAGTCCCGCATTGCTGTTGCTGACACACAGTCCCGTATTGCTGTTGCTGACACACAGTCCCGCATTGCTGTTGCTGACACACAGTCCCGCATTGCTGTTGCTGGCACACAGTCCCGCATTGCTGTTGCTGGCACACAGTCCCGCATTGCTGTTGCTGACACACAGTCCCGCATTGCTGTTGCTGACACACAGTCCCGCATTGCTGTTGCTGGCACACAGTCCCGCATTGCTGTTGCTGGCACACAGTCCCGCATTGCTGTTGCTGACACACAGTCCCGCGTTGCTGTTGCTGGCACACTGTCCCGCGTTGCTGTTGCTGGCACACAGTCCCGCATTGCTGTTGCTGTTACACAGTCCCGCATTGCTGTTGCTGTTACACAGTCCCGCATTTCTGTTGCTGACACACAGTCCCGCATTGCTGTTGCTGACACACAGTCCCGCGTTGCTGCTGCTGGCACACTGTCCCGCATTGCTGTTGCTGGCAGGCAGTCCCGCATTGCTGTTGCTGGCACAGTCCCGCATTGCTGTTGCTGACACACAGTCCCGCATTGCTGTTGCTGACACACAGTCCCGCATTGCTGTTGCTGACACACAGTCCCGCATTGCTGTTGCTGACACACAGTCCCGCATTGCTGTTGCTGACACACAGTCCCGCATTGCTGTTGCTGACACACAGTCCCGCATTGCTGTTGCTGACACACAGTCCCGCATTGCTGTTGCTGACACACAGTCCCGCATTGCTGTTGCTGCAGTGACATTTATCCTGTAACAAGAACAGATCATGTGCATGTTAATAAAACAAAACTTTTTTTTCCCCCCCAAAACATAATTTGTATTTTCAATTCAAACATTACATGTTATTTCAAGACATTGGCAAACACAAAACTAGTCAATTACAAGTTAAATCACAACATTAACAAAATACACACCTTTATTTTCTTTCCTAAAACATTTAACCTATTTTTTTAATACTGTCATACTCTATGTAACTACAAACAGACCTACCTATTTTCCATTACTAACCTGTTAACACTTTCCTTTTACGTACGTATATTACAGTATCTACACTTATCCTAATGTAACTCACATTACACACTATACATAAAACATATTGTTGTTTTCTTAAACTTGTCTAACTAACAATCCTCAATTAATTACCTATAATCATATTCTCAATACTCTTCTTTATATTACTCATTGAGTTGCCAAAACAAAATCCTATCAATTAAAGGGAGGGTGGCCCCAAATGTGTTCTGCCCTTGTGCCCAGCTCACCTCTTCTTATAGTCTCCCACCCTGACCGGCTCCTCCTCTATTCTCACGTGCAGGCGAGCCATACAGCCCGCCTGCATGTACAGAGACCTGTGCGCCAGACGGATTCCACGGGGTGCGCTAAACTTTTATTTATCCCAGGGGGGACCGCCTGCCCTGGTGCCAGCCTGGAGTAGCCACTTCAGCCCCCTTTTTTTTTTTTTTTACTGCAGAAGAATAAGTGATAAACCAATAGATGGCGCTGTGTGTGAGCATCTTATTCTAATGGAAAATCCCAGACAGCTCCCACACTGATTGTCCACCAATAGATGGCGCTGTGCGTGGGATTTGCCATTAGAATAAGACGCTCAGACTCCGCACACACCGATTGTCCACCAATAGATGGCGCTGTGTGTGAGCGTCTTATTCTAATGGAAAATCCCAGACAGATCCCACACTGATTGTCCACCAATAGATGGCGCTGTGCGTGGGATTTGCCATTAGAATAAGACGCTCAGACTCCGCACACACCGATGGTCCACCAATAGATGGCGCTGTGCGTGGGATTTGCCATTAGAATAAGACGCTCAGACTCCGCACACACCGATTGTCCACCAATAGATGGCGCTGTGTGATAATGTTAGCTCTGCAGTTGTACAATGTAGTGGATAAATTCCAAGTGCTTCAGATAATTCTATTAATTGTAATAAAATTAGTATGTATGTGTCTGTTCCAAAATACAATACCAATCTAAAAGCGGAGCATCTGTTTGATATGCAATATCCCTTTTATGGTTACTAGAGCCTACTAGAGCCTACTAGAATCTTATATTCCAAAACCATATACGAACCCCAAAATTATTTAGAACCAGAACACCAGACCGAGTGCCCATCTCCAGGTGTTTTTCACTGTACTTTTTACAGTTGTTTGACGTTGTTATGTTATTTTAGTTTCCTAAATGTTTTCATGCATTATTGGTCAATTTTACAATTTTCCTGCTTATTTTGGAGTTAAAAAAAACTAAAAAAATAGTAAAAATTCAAAACCCAAATAAATCCAGGTTTGGCAGCACCAGAACTGAAACCCATTTTTTCTTTTTAGAACCAAAATCCAAACCAAATAATTATCCCATTTATGTTTTATGAAGTCTTTAAATATTTTTGGCTGTATTCATGATCCAGGCAAAAAAAAAAAAAAAATTATATTGCGGGGAGAGAGAGAGAGAGAGAGAGAGAGAGAGAGAGAGAGAGAGAGAGAGAGAGAGAGAGAGAGAGAGAGAGAGAGAGAGGGAGAGGGAGAGGGAGAGGGAGAGAGATATATATATATATATAATATTATATTTATTGCCCGGGGACCCGCACATGCCTTGCTATGCCACTGTGTATTGTATGTATTTGTTACTGACTGCAAGAAAGTATCTAAACCTGTTGTACCTCCTGATCTAATTCTGACATGGGTGCACAGTAATTATGTATAAAACAATTGATTTAATTAAATATCCTTCATTTATCCTTCAGCTGTGATATAAAAATAATACACATGATGTAGTCTTAGCCCTTCAATGACATATACTGTATAGTGTTTGTTCATGCATTGTGCGTGCACTTGTATATATATACAAAGCAGGGAAAAAGCAGGCACTAATTCTCAAGAAGAAAAAAACGAAATTGAATGAAATCAAGGAGAGCGTGTGCCCATAGAAAAATGATTTAATGGAACCAGCAAAAAAATACAGCTACATTACGGGGTACAAAGACCCCCGTAATGTAGCTGTATTTTTTTGCTGGTTCCATTAGTGCCAGCTTTTCCTCTGCTTTGTGTCCATTTCAACTACAGAAAAAACGGAAGCACACCCCCTATTGGAAAAGAAGAATTTCTGACATCCTCAGGGACATCACCTACTCTAAATGTGAGTCATCTTATCACTGGCAAACACTCCATTCTGATACCTTATGCTGGGACACTTTATTTATTGGGGGGCCCCTTACTACATTGCTCGTGGGGGTCCTAGCCCACTAGTCAGATTACAATGGAGAAGTGATTAATGTTTGATTGTTTTATGTCCTATGGATTGGTTATCCTTTATTGATTACTGAGCGGTTTCATTTCAAGAAACATCATTTGAATTTATTGAACTTTGCAATTTTTCCAAAATATTTTGAGGCTTTTTTTCAGAGCACCACACATTTTTTCCATTTTCCTTGTATATCTATAGTTCCCAAAGCTGCTGACACTCTGCTTGTTTCGAGGTCTCACTAGTTATTCCCCGAACACTGATTTTATCCCTTAAACATTAGCCCAAAAGGGAGTTTTCTTTTTTTTTGTAACATTCCTGGAATCAAAGAGGTTGATCCAGGAGGTTCCAGAGTAGACAGTGTCTTTGATTTTGTCATTTCTTAAAGTCTGAAGTCCATGTGGGCACTTGACTAAATACAGACCTTCTTTTTTTGTTATGTCAGTGTCTGTTCAGCAGGGGTTTGTACAGGCAGAGTTGTAACCACACTACAGTGCTGGATCTGAGATTATTCCCATTCACCAATAGATGGCGCTGTGTGTAAGCATATTATTCTAGAGCAGTGGATACCAACCTTTTTTTAAGTTGTGCACCTCCTGCTAGAAAATATTAGTTCTTCAAAACCCTAATTAATACATATTATTGCCGACTCCTGAGCCCATTGCTTGACTTGGAAACAAAACATCCTCCCCAATCTGAGGAATTTAGGGTTTGCGGCACTGCATTAAAGCAGCAATCCAAGATGCCGCCGCCCCCCCCTCCTTTAGTATGTGCATCAATACAATCCACACATTGATAAGTAATTGGCTAAATTGCAGATCCAACTGTTCTCCTGTGATCGATCAGCGAAGATTCGGCTCAGGGGGTTCACTAAATGGCTGCAGAGCAGTATTTTGCAGTCAGTGTGACTTTGTAAATGGTTGATATAGAAACAAAAAAGGCTTGTTACATTATAATACATTAAAATGTCATTGGGTTGTTTAAAAAAAAAAAATGCTATATGTATTTTCTCATAGCACACAACTGATTAAAAAAAAAACACGTGTAGGATATTGCTTGGTCTGGGGACATTTAACTTGAGTTCTGGGGACCCCTGCTTCTAGAGATACATTCCTTGGAAGATGCCCCTGTTCTTCATGCAGGTTTAATGGTCTACAACCAATAGATGGTGCTGTGTGCTCATGAATTGGTGTACACGGTTTCTGCCTTTTGCATTTTGCATAGAGTATTTGTATGCCAGAGCAGACTACGATTTGGGGAAACATGCGATATTGTCCTTTTATCTCCAGAGATAACACGCTGTTTGCAATTAGATCTGTAAATACTGCACTGAATTTGGAATTGTCCGAGGTACTGAGCTGTAGGAGTGTTCTCCGAGCAACCAATAGATGTCGCTGTGTAGGAGCATTTATTTATTTATAAAAATGTTTTACCAGGAAGTAATACATTGCGAATTACCTCTTGTTTTCAAGTATGTCCTAGGGACAGTTATGATTACAATACATGGTTGCATCAAATGAACAGAGGTTATACAGTCAATTCACAGACCGTTCACCGAAAGTTACTCATATGATTATTGGCATATCTAATCTTTATAGTCAAGATTAAAATTGTGTTAGAAGAGGGAAGATAAACCTGAAATGTGTTAGAATAGGCCCTGCCTCCAGGAGTTTACAATCTATAAAGCCAGGTAAATTGGAAAATTGGGTACATGGGATAAAAGGGCCTGTGAGTTTCAGATTTAAATAGAGTAGCTTTAATTTTACCAAACATCAGTGAACAGCAGCAAACGGCTAACACCCTTAAGATGCGCCAAAGGTTGTCCACCTTTGGGGTGATGCAGATGTAGACTGAAGGGGTTCAGATTGAATGCAGATGTGGATTCAAAGTCCTTTGTCCTCCGATATATGTTGTATGCCTAGAAGCCCTTGCAGCTGGAGGCATGGAGAAACTCCCAAAAGCTCCTATGTACACACAGCGCACTGGGGAGGGGTGTGGGGGTCAATAATATAACAAATATCTGCATAGAGTCCAGACAAGGACCGGAAACAAAGGTCTATAAGCCAATAAAGTAGAAATGAAATACAAAAAAAAAAGTGTGCTCTTTGTGTTGTGTCACTGTTTTGTCACAGAAATTGTATTTGTGATGGTGAGGTTTTTAATTAAAAATCAAAACAAATTCAGTGTGGCAACTTCAATTACAATGGCTTCTGTAATATTTTTACTTAGATGAATGGAGCAGGCTGATTCCCCCATGGAGAGGGGTGACCTGCTGCCCCACCTAGCCTTGCCAGCATTCCCTTCACCGTGAGACCAATCACCGGCCTCCTGGATATCCCTGCCGCTTCGGCACAGATATTTAAAGAGTGTACAGCTGCTTTTTAAACACACACATTTATAAAGCGCGCTTGGAGCGAGATACATGTTGGTGTACACACGTATGTCCACGAGAATATAAAAAAAAGCTGTGTGTGCTGTGCACGCGCATAGTAAGTGAAACTTCTTTGACTTTTGTCACAGAAATTGTATTTGTATTGGTGATGTTTTAATTAAAAATCAAAATACAATTTAATTGACAAAACGCAAATACATTTGACTTATAATGCGCGTGCTCGGCACACATCCCCTGTATTAGCTATTTGCACTAAGTGTGAATTCCTCGTGTGTATGTGTGTGTATGTGTATGTGTGTCAGCCAGTGTGTGTATGTGTGTCAGTCAGTGTGTGTGTGTGTGTGTGTATGTGTGTCAGTCGTGTGTATGTGTGTGTATGTGTGTCAGCCAGTGTGTGTGTATGTGTGTCAGTCAGTGTGTGTGTGTGTGTATGTGTGTCAGTCAGTGTGTGTGTGTGTGTGTGTGTCAGTCAGTTTACAATGGACGGGTAACCTCGCCCGCGGTCACTCATGCCCGTGCCGGGCGCATGTCCCCCCCCCCGGGGGGGGAGGGGTGCGCAGAATTTCGGAAGGGGGGGGAGGTGGTGCGCAATGTCACAACCCCCCCCTGGCTGCAGCAGGACACACACACTGATTGACACACATACACACACACTGACTGACACACATACACACATACACATACACACACATACACACACACACTGACTGACACACACACACACACACAGACTGACACATACACACACACTGACACACATACACATACACACACTGACCGACACACACACACACACTGACACACACTGACACACATACACTGACAGACACACACGCAAACACAGGGGGCCCGCGAATGCCCGAGTCAGTGGAGGGCGGAATGGCGCCGCTGTCAATGGGCGTTAGGAGCATGTGGGAGGAACGGCGCCGATGCCAGCTGCTTCTGCGCATGTGTGGCGTCCGGCAGCATCGCCATGACTACTGCGCATGCACGGCGCGGGCAGCGCAGAGCTTGGCGGTAGCTGAACAGCTCCCCTTGCTGCCTGTACGCGAGGGAGCCCAGCAGCGCATGCGCAGGGGGGCTCTGTCTGAGTCTCCACTGAGGCCCGGCAGAGTCTCCAGCCCGGCAGAGTGCGCGGCTGGGACAGAGAGCGGGCCTGGTCCCAGGAGCCGGTCAGCGGGTCCCCGCTGCCCCAGATGCCGCCCGTGTCCATCTCCACCTGGGGGAAATTGCGGCCGCTAGGAGCGGCGCCGGCGGCGGCATATGTCACGGCTGGGTCAGAGAGCCTGGGGAGCCGCTGTACACTAGCAATACACGTGGGGGGAACTGCGGCCGTTTGGAGCGGCGCAGCCGGATATGTCTGCGGCCGTGTGGGGGGAGCGGCGCCAGCCGCATCTGATTTTTTGAGCGGTTGGGATCATGTCAGTGTTGGGGTCGGGCTGAGCCAGAACACAGCCCGGCCTCAACTGCCAGCACTGACGTCACATCCGTTTCATTTCTGTCTCCACAAACCATTTTTACCCCAGTTCGAATGAGGTGCCACTAAATAAGTTTCACTTCAATAAGTATCCTTTACGGGGCCACCTTGTGATTATTTGTTGGATCAGTGCTGATTTTTTTCACCTTTATCCCCATGACTACATTTCAGGGACTGGCAGGGACTGTTGGAAGACAGCAGGCACCCTGAAGACAGCAGGCACCCTACTGAGGTGGATCAAGGTAATGGGATTTGGACTCCTTGTTATCTACATTGCTGAGTCCATTAAATTAGTGTGCCTATATTTACCCTCTCGCCATCATTGTGAGAACTGCTGGGTGTCTCATTAGGCTAAAATGACCCTATGCGTTCTTATACTGCCTCAGATGCCTGCTAAATAACCTCATTATAATGCACGTTCTATAGCGCCGCGCTCGGAATTTTAGTTGGCTGACGTGAGTCAGCCTTTCTATACAAGTGCCACGCACGCACGGCAGGGAGAGGGGAGCCGACAGACAGCGGCAAAGGTGAGGAAAATCATCTTTTCGCGTGGCTGCCTGCGCTCAAATGTGTGTATGGATGGATGTGGGTTTGTGTGTGTCAGTCAATGATTGCAGAACTAAAAAAATAAAAATATTTATTAAACTTTTTTTTCCGTTAAATCTTATTTAGGACTTTCTTTCACTCACACAACCCATGCACACACATATACACACATATACACACATATACACACTTTACCTGCAGCTCCTGGCTCTATAGACAGGAAAAGCATGCGGCACGTGCACGCTTGTTCGCATAGGCACGCACGGCCGCACGCTGTATATAACAGCCCTAAGCCGTCCTATTGGCAAATTATATACAAGATATTTGTGTAAAAAAAAAAAGTATATTAAAAAAATTTTGCCCAAGAGTTGCTAAGAAGCTGAGACTTTACTGGACTTCACTAAGATGTAAATAGTATTGTTATATGTAGGACAATCTATCCAACATATAACAGTGCTATTTTACCTCATAGGCTGCTCTTGAATTGTTTTAGCCTGTTCATTATTATGATATATATCACATGTTGGTCTACATTACACTTTGCGTCTATGTTCAATTTTGCTAAATCCTTTTAGAATCACGTGAGCACAATTGTATGTCTCCTCTCTCTTGAAATACAATACCAATTAGAAATGAATGTTAAACTGTATTCATATACTTATATGTGCTACATAGGATCTCTCTCTGCGGGGTTCCCCCACAGATTCCTCTTTCTCGTTGTATTCTACCACAAGATTCTGAGCAGCACCCATTGTTCCATTCTAACCCCTGTACCAGTGAGCAAGACATACCCAGTTCCCAACCGGACACCCTTTTGATTTATTTCACATCAAGGCACTAAAATACGGGACAATTGGGTTTGTGTGTTAAGCTTGGAGGCTAGACAGGTCATTTATCATACAACCAATAGATGGTGCTGTGTGAGCATGAGTTTTTGTACAGTATTTATCAGTAACTTTTCAGTACAGCAGACTAAGGTATGGGGAAAGCCTTTAAAACATATAATATTGTTCTTTAATTGCCGGAGATAAACACATGTGCAACACAGATCAGCTGCACTGAATGGGGAATTGTCCAATGTATAGAAGTGGTGTGTTGTAAAAGCAACCAATAGATGGCGCTGTGAATGAGCATCTTATTCTAATGATAAAGGCTGCTCACATACTGATCTCCCACCAATAGATGGCGCTGTGAATGAGCATCTTATTCTAATGAGAAAGGCTGCTCACATACTGATCTCCCACCAATAGATGGCGCTGTGAATGAGCATCTTATTCTAATGAGAAAGGCTGCTCACATACTGATCTCCCACCAATAGATGGCGCTGTGAATGAGCATCTTATTCTAATGAGAAAGGCTGCTCACATACTGATCTCCCACCAATAGATGGCGCTGTGAATGAGCATCTTATTCTAATGAGAAAGGCTGCTCACATACTGATCTCCCACCAATAGATGGCGCTATTTGAGCCTTCAGATACATCTCTATTGCATGTATGTATAGCTTTACTAATAACACCCACAGTGTACTCTGTACTTTATATTCAGCTGGTAATGTGCATATCATATTTAAGGGAATTGCCCCACAATACAATAGTAAGAACGATCTAAGTTCAGTGACACGTTTATTAGGTTAAAAGAAGCAGATTTTCAAATTCAATCGGATAACTATACATACTTTGAATAATTGTTAAACTCTTAACATACAGGTGCGCAGTAGTTGAGGCTTAATCGCGACTTCCATTATAACCCCCTTTATTCAGTTGGTCATAATACTCCAATATTCACCAAAACGTCTGGCATTTTGGATTTCATGTCGAATTGTCAAAGTAGAAAAGTTTGAGCACAATCCTTTCACTTGTTTTTGAGGTACAGGGGCGACAAAATTAGGTGCGTTATAAGTTTGTAGCCTATAGGAAGTTTCAGGCCCCTGTAACTCAAAGATGAAACAGTGGATTTGTGTGAAATTTGACGTGTAGTTAATGGCTTACGGGTAGAAAGAAGTGCCCCTAAGAGGTTAGTTTTTGAAAGGATGAGGTGTGCTGGAGAAATTTAAAGTGAAAAGGTAAAATAATCTCTCTGGCTGCACCATCAACTCCAGAGATATGGGGGAATCTGAAGCCTCCACACTAACGTCTCTCGCTTCAGACACCTGCACCTGGATCTGATTTGTGCCCTGCACATCCTCTCTGCTCCTCACTCTGCACATCCTCTCTGCTCCTCACTCTGCACATCCTCTCTGCTCCTCACTCTGCACATCCTCTCTGCTCCTCACTCTGCACATCCTCTCTGCTCCTCACTCTGCACATCCTCTCTGCTCCTCACTCTGCACATCCTCTCTGCTCCTCACTCTGCACATCCTCTCTGCTCCTCACTCTGCACATCCTCTCTGCTCCTCACTCTGCACATCCTCTCTGCTCCTCACTCTGCACATCCTCTCTGCTCCTCACTCTGCACATCCTCTCTGCTCCTCACTCTGCACATCAGGCAATTGACTCGTGACAGCTTGGGGCAGTTACAAATGTGTCCAGTTTGTTTGTCCGCTACGCCGCGTGGTTTCCTGTGGCGATATTTTGACCAAAATTTCCGTGATTTAACCGGGGTTAACAGTGGGCAGAAGGCAGAAATTTAAATTTGGCGTCGTCCGCAATACCGTCCGGAAACGGCGATCATGAGTTTTGTGTCTTAAAAATCTAAATTTGATAGACCACACAGAACCGCTTGCTTTTAAAGGCTTCCTCAAGAGCCCACACCGCAGGGTTATCTCTGCTTCAGCGCACAGGAGGCTCAACCTGTCAACCTTTGAACCCCTCACTATCAACCTTTGCGATACTCCCCATTTATCGCTCATACCCCCATCTCTCCCCCTCACCCACACAATACCCCCTTGCACCTCCCATTACTCCCCCCCCCCTTGCACCTCACATCACTCTCCCCCCTTGGGTGGGAGACGGCGACTGGGTGACAGACAGTGATACGGCGACTGGGTGACAGACAGGGAGACGGCGACTAAGTGACAGGGAGACAGCGACTGGGTGCGTGACAGTGACTAACAGTGACTGTGTGGATGGGTGACAGTGACTGGGTGGGTGACAGTGACTGGGTGCTTGACAGTGAGTGGGTGGGTGACCGTGACTTACCTTGACCGGGTGGGTGCAGCTTGCCACCGGACGCTTTCCCCTCCTGCCCCCGATATCCCTGCGGCAGCTGCCCGGGACGGGAGGTGGACTTGGGGGTGCTGGGGGTGGGATCGTGGGGGGGGGCATGGGAGGTGAGCTCGGGGGGACGCGGGAAGCAGGCAGCAGGAGGAGCTGGCTGTTACTTCCCACTCCGTCCCACGTTGGGACGGGGGGGGAGCAGGCCCTGTGCATGCGCGCCGGGACCGCGTGGATTCGCCGCCATTTTTTTGACTTTTTTTTTTTTCATTTATTTAATTAACTGGCGCCCGACCGGAGTAATCGCGGGCCGCACAGAGAGGCCAGATGGGCCGCATGCGGCCCGCTTGTTGTGCAGGCATGCATTATATCATCATACACTGTGGATTACTCAAAAGCCTTGCACTATCTACTGGATGTTGGTGGAGAACTCTGAAACCCAGCACACCAACCACCTCTCACTCTAATGGCAAACATCACAAATTTATACATTGCAATTAACTACTCAAATGTATATTTGTACTTTCTTTAGCAGGTGATATTGAACTTAACCAAGGCCCTCCCTTTTCAACTCTGTCCCATACAACTGAGAATACCCCATTCAAATTCCAAAAAGGTCCATTTGTCACCCATATAAATATCTGGAGCCTCCTGCCCAAACTGGATAAGCTAAGGGCATGGTGCCTTATGTATAAACCCAAAGTCATCGTTCTTACAGAAACATGGCTAACCCCTAAAACTCGCAATGCAAATATCGCCATTCAGGGATACTCCATTTCTAGGAAAGATAGGTCAAAGAGAGGATGGGGGGTGTTATTTTATATGGCAGACACCTTACAATTTACACTGTTAAATTTCCCCCCAATGCCCACCCTCTTTTGAAACCCTAGTTGGCAAAACCTGCCTCCCCCTTTCCAAGCCCGTCCTGATTGCTGGCATCTACCGCCCCCCCAAAGTCCCTCTACAGTCCCTGACTATCCCCCAGTTTCTTGGCTCCATTTCCTCTCTGAATGAGAAGAGTGAGCTACTAGTTTTTGGGGATTGCAACTACAATTGAACCCGACCCAAAAAACAACAAAACACAGATTGTAAATTTATTCTCTATTGCTACGTAGGAATCTTCTCTCGTACTTGGATTGATCACCTCCGGAGGCCTTTCCCCACTTAACTTCAAGTCACTTAACCTAACCCAGCTAATTTCCCAACCCACACGGACAAACCTGAAATCTCACAACCATTGCCTGCTAGACTGGATTCTCACCTCTAATTCCAACAGAATCCAATCGTCTGGTATCCTTCCTGACATTTCAGTGACCATGCAATAGTGTATTGTGTAAAGTAAATCAAACAACCCCAATAAAGCCTTATAGTTCTCCTCACTAGAACATTTAGAAACTTTAACACACACACACAACAGTTTCTGGATGACCTTACCAGCTGCCCTTGGTACAGAATTGACCTAATTCCGACCACGATTCTGCGCTCGACTATTTCCAATCCGAGTTTTTAAAACTCTGTGATACCCATGTCCCACTATGCAGAATAAGAGTATGGGGGGCCCATCTTCCATGGGTTACAACTGACTTTATAGCTTTCTACCATTTCAGGGATGCCTTGTGGAAAAACTACAAAGTAACGGGTACTACTAAGGATCTTAACTACAGATGCCTGCGGAATATGTGCACAAGGCAAACAAGGCATGCAAAAGGACAATATTACTCAGACAATCTTCACCATAATTCATAAAACCCAGCTAACTTCTGGAAGGTTATCAACAATGTATTCCAGCCATCAACAACGAAGTAATATCACTAAGGAGGATATATTACTCTGCATTCAATGATTACTTTGTGGGGTGTGCTACTAACTTATTAGCGAAATGCAACCCAAACAACAACCATGAACCTCATTCTGAGAGTACCCCTACAGCCCCACCCTCTCCCAACACTGCTCACAATTTTCAATTTCTCCCAGTATCCGAAGAGATTACACAAGCGCTCCTAAAATTAAAACTAAGAAGCCAATGTGGACCTGACTTACTACAATCCAAGTTCCTAAGACTTGGTGCCCCAGCCATTGCCAAACCAATTAATTCCATAATCAACTCTATCCTGTCTGCAGGCCATATCCCAAAGAGCTGGAAAACCGCCAGAGTTGTCCCATTCTTCAAAAGTGGGGACAAAAACACTGTCTTGAACTACAGGCCAATCTCTCTTCTCCCAATACTATACAACATCATGGCAAAATGTGTTCAATCTCAATTAAGCGATTACTATACCAAGACAAATTTCCCTAGCCAATTCCAATCTGGCTTTTGCCCCAAACACTCCACAGTAACTACCCTGCTAAAAATTTACAATGAAATCTAGTGTGGAATGGAACTGGGACAACTCACTGGTGCAGTATTCCTAGATTTTGCAAAGGCTTTTGATACTGTTGATCATGTTATCTTGCTTAAACTCCAGTGCTCTGGAATAGGAAAGCATGCTTTAAACTGGTTTCATTCCTACATGTGTCCATCTCAGGCTCTAACTCCAACACTTGTGGTGTCCCGCAAGGCTCTGTTCTGGGGCCCCTACTCATCTCAGTGTTCATCAATGATCTTCCCACAGCTTGTAAGGGAGCTTCAATACACATGTATGCAGATAACACAATCTTATACTGTATGCACACAGCCCTATCCTCTCCGACCTTGAACACATACTTCAATCTGACATTGAGACTTGAAAATTGGATTTCCCAAAACAAATTATTTTTAAACACTGACAAGACTGTAACAATGGCATTTGAGACAAGATTACATTTTTAAAGCTTCCAATGAACGAGCTCCAGATCAGAACCAACGCTAATACCATCCTAGCCCCGTTACTAGTTTCAAATATTTGGGCACATGGTTTGACTCCCACTTAACATTTGGGATGCACATTGATACCCTGACATCCAAAACCTATGCCAAACTAGGTGTACTTTACAGGAACAAATCCTCCCTACGGCTGCTGGTCAGAAAGCGAATCGCACAGCAGATGTTAATGCCAATTATCGACTACGGGGACATAGTATACGGCTCAGCACCCCAAACCCACCTTAGCAAACTTGACACCCTCTAAAATTCAATATGCCGTTTTGTTCTCCAATGTAACTACAACACACACCACTGCGAAATGCTCAAAGAACTAGATTGGTCATCACTAGAGTCTAAGCGCAAAGTTCATCTCTCCCGTCTTGCCTTCAAATACTTTCTGGACAAGCTACCCATCTACCTGCACAAGCTCCTCAACCCTACCACACGCAGCACTTATCACCTGAGATCAGACTCCAAAAGACTGTTCGTGGTCCCAAGGTTCAGCAAAGTATCCGGCCGCTCCTCCTTCTCTTACCGTGCACCTCACACCTGGAACAATCTACTGGAGACTCTCACAGGCACCACCAGTCTAAGTTCTTTCAAAACTAAAGCTGTCTCACATTTTAATCTGGTCTGTAACTGTTACACACGCCTATAATATATATTATCTTTAACTGTGAATGCGATGTCTTGTATATAATGTATACCCTGTTCACTTACGTAACAATGTATTTGTATCCATGTATTATATGTCATCTTAACCCTATGGCCAGGACATACTTGAAAACGAGAGGTAACTCAATGTATTAATTCCAAGTAAAACATTTTATAAATAAATATACATACACACATCCATCTCTACTTTGAACGGGTTACACAATTTTAGTCTCATGTATTCCACTGATCAGTATTGTCATTCCTAAAATCCACAGGGAGATTGTTCTGTTCTTTGTAAAGTAATTCAGACATATAAACAGAATGAATGATATGAATTAATTCAGTGTTCTCAGATACAAGGGAAACAAATTAATGTTTTACAGGGTTCAAAGGAATAAAATTGCTATGATGGGGACTGAGACTACCAAGCCGATTGCACTGGACTGTACCAACCAATAGATGGTGCTGCATACATAAATAATTTGTATAGTACTTGTGTGGATGGTCTATTGCCCAATAAACTGAACTGTAAATGAATCTCCAACCAATAGATGGTGCTGTGTATACAAATGGTTCCTATAGTACTTGGATGTAATGATCAGTAGGTATTGTCTCAGTCTCTGAGCAATAAATAGCTCTGTATAACATTTCCTACAGGGGGAGAGAGAAGCAAAAGCAAGCAAGAGTAAGGGCTGGGACCCGCTGCGCCCGGCGGCGCGGGCGGCCGCGCGAGCGTTCCCCACCAGCAGGGGAATCCTTCTGAGCCGGTCCCAGTCCCCCCTCGCTGCACGGCTCAGTACGCGCTGTGACGCGTCAGCCGCCAGGGGATGCAAGAAAATTGTGATCCTGAGCGGTGACACGTTTGTGGTGCGCTGATGAGCCTATCGGGAGCGGGAGCTGTCAGACAGCTTCCTACACAAGGTAGGGGGTGGTGTGTGTGTGTGTGTGTATCAGCGTGTGTGAGGAGGGCATTTGTGGGGGAACGGGGAGGGAGCGGGAGCTGCTTACCTTCCAGCAGCCCGCAGCAGCTCCCTCCTGCAGCCCGGGAGATCGAGCCCGTGGAGGGATCGAGGGGGGGGGGGGGGGAGTAGCGGGTCCCTCCGCTCAAACCACGCCCCCCCTCCCACGCCCCCCCCCTCCCACTCCTGGCTCCCTACAGACCGCATATCGCGGTCTGTGCCTGTCAACACGCCGCCTGTCTGCAGTGCGGGCTGACTGAGGGAGCGGGGCCTTAGCCTAAGGGCCGTTCCATACAGCATGCGGCCGTGCGTGCCTATGCGAACGCGCGTGCACGTGCCGCATGCTTTTTGTATGTATACTGTGTGAGTATACAGTGTTTGTGTGCGTTTGTGTGTTTATGTGTATATGTATGTGTTTGTATGTGTGTGTGTAATTTATTAAAAAAAAAAACATTGGAAGAAATAATATATTTATTAAATTTGTGTACACACAAATACATACACACATACACACACACATACACACACACATACACACATACACACATACACATACATTCAGAGCCGGTAGCGGCGCGAAAAGATGATTTTCCTCATCTTCGCCGCTGTCTGTCGGCTCCCTGCGTGCGCGGCCCTTGTATAGAAAGGCTGACTCACGTCAGCTAACTACAATTCCGCGCGCGCACACGGCATAGCACGCGCCCGGCACTATAGAACGTGCCTAAGAATGGAGGGGGGGGGGGGCAGAGGGAGAGCGAGAGGGAGAAAGAGAGAGAAAAGAGATGTCAGAGGAGAAACATAGAAATAATGACTACAGTTTGTAAAATAACAAGGAAGAAAGGAATTGGAGAATCCTGGGGAGAGGCAGGATGCGGGGATTAAAGCGGTGTGATGCTTCAGGAGGTGGAGAAGAGGGGCCCAGAAAAGCCTGTTTGAGGAGTGTGCGTGCAGGGGGGTGGGGGTGGGGGTGGGGTGGTGGGTTGGTGCTGTCAGAGTAAGGCAGGATAAAAAAACCTGATAGTACTCAGTGTCACGCTTTTGATCTATAGCATAATCTTCTTCAAAAGGGTCCAACAATCTGTGGGTCGTTGGTTCACCAACCAGAAGTCCATGCCAACCACTGTCTCAAAAGTTCTTCAGCCTAAATACTTAATGAACCAATGAGTTCTTCAGCCAAAATGCTGAGAAGGGATTGGTGCAAATACAAGCAAATTGGTGAATATTTTAACTCCTCACTACATGAGAACACACACACTTTTTAGAGGTGTGTGTACACACAAATATAGACACCGTCAGTCGCTGCTATCACTAATATAACGCGTATGAGCATAGTAACGGCTACCTGGATACACAGTAGTTATATTATATACACTGGTGTACGTGCTATAAGGTGCAGCTTGGCTTGTGCAGTCCCAGGTTGGCTCTGTTCCCAGCTTGAGGCTTGATCAATTTATTTATTTTTATAAAGCTCTGAATTCTCTTCTGTTCTTCCTTCAGTGTTAGGCTGCGTCCCCGGTACGTTCTACTGCGCACGCCTCGGCATGCGCTGCACGAACAAGTACCGCCCCTCAATGGCGCTGGGCCCAGTATGTACCTTCGCGTGCATTTGGCAGCCGCGCTCTGTGACCCGTTTTTCCAAAGACAGCAAAATTGTATTTAGAACTTGCGTCATAGGGGTGGCCACGCCCCCCTCCCCGGCGGTTCAGCCAATGAGGGCGAGCCAGCTGCGTGAGGTCATGGCCACGCCCCTGCAAAACCCCCGCCACAATCTCCTGCATCTCAACACAGACCCCAGATCGCAGTGAAGTGCTGTTTATGCGCCGCCACCCCACCGGGCGTGCGTGCTACAGTGCAGACAGGGACCGCAGCCCTACACTTTCCTGTCTCTCCTTGTTTCTTACAGTTATATTTATCTCCCGAAGAGATGTGCTGATGTAACCCAATTCTATAAGGCTTTGTTTATTTTTTGCTGTAATTTTCTCAGTTCTTCTTTGCTGTTTTTGATGTCTGCTTTCACTATTTTGTTTTCTAGAATGAAATATGACATCTGTGATTTAATCTCAAATATATGTCTTTTTTGTTCATTTTGATTTTTCAATACTTTTTCTTTTTTGGGGGATTTCAAGCCCTCGATTTTTATTAATTTTGCATTTGTTTCTTAAATTCATAGTAGAGGATAGGGAAATAAATCCCAAGTGGGTGCTCTAATAATGCACAGTGTGCGTGGATCCTATGAATGATCCAATATCTCCCAGATAGGGATGAATCAATGGTGTTGGAAAAGTTGTTTTGGGTCAATCTTCAGTAGCCCAATGATGTGTGGTGCAGACAGAGTGTATAGTCACTTGATAAATTGCCGAAAATGTGTGTACACGGGGGTAAATGCAGCTGACCTTAAATGCAGCTGAGCTTAGTACGCTGATGCGTGAGACCCGTGTCTCCGATATCCTCCGCCTTAACCGCTACAGTCTCCTCCTGTCTCCCCATCGTGTGCAGACTTGCACAAATAGAGCCTTTCTTGCTCAATGCTGCCCGGGATCTGAATGGATGGGAGAAGGGAAATACCGTTAACCTAATCCGGTGTGGCGTGAGGTCTGTGACCACTGGGATCTCCCGAAGGGCTGCACCGTCGATCCCCGCTGGCAAACTTCTGAATACTCGCAGTCTCTACTAACCACTCAGTTGCTCTCACAGTCCCAACTCGTCTGATACATTGGATTCTGTTTTACCTTAGTATCCAGAGTATGCTATATTGTGTAAGGACACTTTGTATCTGTACTGGATTATCCAATGGCTATTTCTCTTTGTTTATGCCACTCTGGCTACTAATATTGGCACACACCACAGCCAATAAGTCTTATACGTATCTATCTGTCTGGATCTATAACACAGAGATTTCTAAACACGTAATAATAGACCAACCAGGTAGACATTTCTTGCAGTCACTATTGAGCCGCCACCTGGGGATTTTAACATTAGTGTTCCTATATATTTTTATTGAGTCGACCATGAACTCCTCTGTATACCAAAGTATTCTAGAGTCAAATGTGAGGCCATTTGTCCGACAGCTAAAGTTTGGCCCGAAATTTGGGTTTGTCACATTTCTCCATTTTGACTTTATTTTTGTTAAATAAATCATGACACGGTGTAATATGTCATGTGTTGTTGTTCATCTGAGATTGTATTTAACTAATTTTAAGACCTGCTAAGGAACAGATGATTGTTATTATGTCCTGATATGTAAAACCATAGAATTCAAAGAGGGTGTACTTTCTTTTTCACACAACTGTATATCTCCTCAAATGACTGATTACCCTGACTATGATAGTTTTATTAATTATTAGACTTTGAGTGCAGCTACTTGGGAACCTCTGTAAACTCTGATTTACATTTTCTGTTTGACCAATAAATCAACCTATTTTCTTTAGAATACGCATTATCTATTTTTTATTCAACTTGTTTCCACGAGTAGTGCTCTGTTTCTTCACCTTCCTGTATCAGCAAGGAAATCCCATCACGAGATGAGAAAACCTTGGGAGACTGACTGGCGTCAGAGAGGGATGATGCTGAATTTAAGAAACAAATGTGAAATTAATCAAAAAATGATGATTTGAAATGTCTAAAAAAATAAATAAAGTAGTGAAAAAAAGGCTATATTTGAGATAAAATCACAGATTTCATCATTCTAGAAAATAGTGAAAGCAGATGTCCAAAACAGCAAAGAAGAACTGAGAGAAATACAGCAAAAAAATACACAAAGCCTTATAGAATTGGGTTACTTCAGTACATCCCTTCAGGAGATAAATATAACTTGCCATCCATAAACCCCCTCCAGAGAGCTCTAAAAAAAACATGTTTATAGAAAGTTGTCACAGGGGCTATATTTTATTCCCATATCTGCCAGACACTGCCCTTATCTCGACTATCAGCAATATACAACCCGTCTGACCCTTTTAAGTGGGTCATACAGGATAGAACCCCCCACACACAATTAAACTCTGTTAAAAGTGCAGCACCCACCCATAACAAGCCTGGGGCTGTCATCAACCCAATATATATTGTATTTTAACTTCAAACTGTAGCTCATTAACTCCTGGAGCACCAGATGGATTAGAATACATAATACAGAATACCTTATGACATTATCATGACAGGAAGCAAAAGTTGGATTTGCTGCATGCAGTTACGCCTTCATGCATCCCCACTCCCTATCTACACCGTTACTACTAGGATATAATGGTTTGACGTACGTTTTGCTCAACCTCCTCTTTGTCACCATATAAATATCAGACAGTTGTCACGGTATCCTCTAGGATAGTTAACCCATAACAAAACCACGTGGTTTTATGCAGGGCAGTCAATGACTTTGCAGGGGCCCAGGACTAGAACCTTCTCCAAGGCCCCGGGTTGTTGAGTGGGGAAGGAAGTGTTTATTCCCCCCTTTTGGTAGCCCTGTCTGTCTTCCCCACCCACCTCTCCATCACACACACTTCCCCTCTCCCTCTCTATTTTTCTCCCTCACCCCTTTTGGGCTCCTCTTTCTCCCCTTCTTCGGGCCCAACCTATGGAGCAGGGGGTGCTGGGTTTTTCCTGGGCCTAATCCAACATCAGAAGGGGGCCCACACAGACGGCCAATTGCAGAAGTCAGGCCCGACTAACGCAGGGCTTAACTTCCGTGATGTCACTGCCGGGGGGGCCTCCTCCACTGCTGGGCCTGGTTTTCTGATGTTAGTTATATTGATTGGTCAATCAGTTTACAGAACCTCACACAGTATTTTATATAACTGAGTAAGAAACAAGAAGGGACACAAGTAAGTCTAAGGCGGACACTGAATCAGCAACAGCAGAGGATACAGAGCTTTAAAAAAAAATAAAAAACATTTTTTAAAACAGTTGATCTAACCTTAAGATGCGGAACTGAGCCCACCTGGAACTGCGCAAGTCAAGCTGAACATTACAGCACGTTTACCTGTTTCAAGACACCGAAAAGAAGCTCACTTGAGCCACAAACATGCCCTGCCAGTGAACAACGATCACATACTCTGTGCCCAGGACATACTTGAAAACGAGAGGTAACTCTCAATGTATTAATTCCTGGTAAAATATTTTATAAATAAATAAACAGCCACAGTTTATGGTTCTTGTGAGTTAAAAAAAAAAAAAAAAAAAAAGAAGCAGTTAGCGTTGCTATATATTTCATTAGTAAACTTAAAATAACACATTTAGTTCCTTGTTTCATCAAATTGATGGTTAACTTGTTAAAGTCTTGGTAATAGGTGGGTGGCTGTTTTAGTATCCTGCATGGAAAGATATATCCTTGTTTAGTTTCTGTTATCAAATAAAAATAAATTAAAAGGAGATTTCTTGTGAAGCTCTAGTGTTTTTTGGTTGTTAAACCAATTAAGTACTTGAGGAAGAGTATATACTCTTTAACATCACTAACTATTCAATCAGAAGCATACCTCACATGTATCAGCACTACATCACTAAACACAAACACTGTCTAATCATAAAAATATACTAACTTAACATTTTACATTCAAATATATTTACCCCTCAGTAATCCAAGTGCCCAGACAGTCATGGTCTAGGACTGGGAGCGCAAACTTCCTGCGCTGTGCCCCCCTACCTGCTCTCTCCTTGTCGCGCCCCCTCTGCAGCATCAAATGATGCCTCGAGGTCATGTGGCGTCGTGTCACGTGACCCACAGCGTCATTTGATGCCACGTTGTCATGGAGATGAGTGAGTGGACATGGAAGCCAGGTAAGTGAGCCGCACCCCCCAAAAAAGTCGTGCGCCCCCCAGTTTGTGCACCGCTGGTCTAGGACATTTGATGGCGGACATATTTGCTAAATTAAGCCCCTAGCCTTACTCGGCGCCCATGCTTAGAGCGACCGCACGATCAAACCCATTCAGTCTATGGGAACATCCATTGAGCGCACGCACATTAGCAACAGCACGGCTGGTTATTCGCAAGACAACACCTTTTGTCTTTGTTTCGCGGCGGCCGGGTCACGTGTGCGGTTCGCCCAATGAGGGCGAACTAGCCCCGTGACATCATCAGCCATGCTTCCCTGTCACGTCTACCCCTAGGCCACAAATCTCTCATGTTACAGGCGTGCGTGACGCCGTGCTAATGCTCGCACTAACCACGGACACGGCCTTATCCTAAAAAAAAACCTATTCTTAACCTCTAATACCAACGCTACCCTAAAAACCATAACCCCTACTCTAACCACTAAGAACCCTTAAGTTAACTTACCTTATTGGCAAAATGGGCGGCTGAGTGTCTAGCAGCAGAGCCGCTGTGGCGAGGGGTCCCCCAGCAGTGGCAAGATGGCGAGAGTCATGGGTGACTGGGAGAAAATCACTGCCAGCTAAATATGGGAGGGAGGGAGAACAGTTTACAGAACCGGCTTCCAGATAGATACTTTGTTTTTTTGATGGTATGTGCCATGATAATATCATGAGATAGTATGTATTTTAATCCATCTGGTGCTTCAGGGGTTAAAAAAATACAACTTGGTTTTAAAAATAACATCTGCTGGGGCTGTAACATGTCAGGACTTTTTCCAGCTTTGTGCTCAGTTCCAAAGAGAGCTTCATTGGGGGTGCCTATCCTGCAAGGGCTACTACAGGTGCCAGATGGGTTGCATGTGCTGATATAGTCTCTAGATAAGGGTGGCAGACGTGGGAATAATATATGGCCCCTGTGACACGTTTATAAACATGGTCTGTTTAAGGCAAACTTCAAAGCATTCTCGGGAGGGGGTCTATGGATTGTCCGAGGTTCCAAGGTAATGACAGTTTGAGTTGCTGGCACACTTCCTAATACCTTGGGGGAGGGGGGGGGGGAAGAGAGGTAGTGTTTGGAGAGAGAGGACGAGACAGACACTTACCCCCATCACATAGAGCACAGGCTGTGGGGAAGATTTACTGCTCATGTCAGTCTGATGTAAACACAGACCCAGCACATGGAACGCAGACATTTGAATGAGGATCGGAAGTACAACATGGAGTGGCAAGGGGTGCGTCCCAAGCCTCTGTCTCACCCTGCACGCTGATTGGCTTTAGCCATGTCTTGTGATTAACATCTGCTCTGGTATGCTGGGAGTTGTAGTTTTGCTGCAAAAAAATTGTCCAGAGCTAGGAACAAAGAGCTGCAGCCCTGGGTGAGATGATTTAAATATATTATATACATGTTGTTTAATGGTTTGCTCCTCTCCATCTGCACAGCATTACTCTCTATGTCTCTCTCTTCCCAGCATTACACCCTCCTTCTCTCTGCACAGCATACCCTCCCCCATCCCCTTTCTATCTCTTTCTGCACAGTGTCATTTGCTCCCTCTCTCTATTCCTCCACAGCATCTCCACCTCTCTTCCCTCCCTGCAAAGCACAGCCCCATCTCTCTCATTCCCTTCACAGATTGCTCTCTCCTCCTCCATTGGTACCTGTAGGTTTGATTAACCTTAGTACCTCTAGGACAGATTCCTGGGACCTCTAGTGATTACCGTACACAGCCGCAGCAATGTGTGACCTGTCAGTCACCGCCGTTACCGGCCACATCGCACCTCATCACGCTTTGCCAGCACAACGTAGAAAAGCTTGATGAGGCGCAATGTGTGTCCCCCCCTCCCCCGGTTGTGGCAGTAACTGACAGGTCAGTCACCAAATGCGGGAGATATGAAAAAGGTGCCCAGGAGATCTAGCAATTCTCCCCGGAGAATTGTCATGTATTGTCACAGTGTGAGGATGCTGGGGGCACGGAGTTGCTGTTACTTTTTTTATTCTCAGGGTACCATTCCTTTTACGAACTTACAATTTCACTTGCTTTTTAAATAAAAAGTAAAAAACAAAAATAAAACAACTGTCCCACTTTTTATTTTTACGCCCACGGACATATTGTGTATATATGGAAACAGCAAATGCTCACTGATTTTATTACTGTGCATTTTGATTCAAGGCTTTCATTGGTGCTACATTTGCCAAGTTATAATGCCTACAAAAGCCTGTGTACTAAGGTGGTGATTACATTTTCGTGCTAACAATTTGTACAAGCCTCATAAAATGTGCGTCCTTGCAAGGATGAGGGCTTCATACATAGGATGCATGGTTTGTTGCTTGGAATCAATTTTGACACATTGCCTCGTATTGAATACCTGATGGATACATTTTACATGAAAACAGAATGATGTGTATTTTGTATAGTTAGCACTAGTAAAAGTAGATATACATTGTTGTTGTTATTACTTATATTAGCCATATTGTAAAAGTAATACATTTGTATAAGGAAACATTTGTGCTGCTTCAAATACAATTTTGGTTGATACATCGCAATTTAGTTATGCTGTTAGTGCAGGACTAGCCAACTCCTGTCCTCGAGGGCCACCAACAGGTTGGGTTTTAAGGATATCTCTGCTTCAGCACAGATGGCTCAATCAGTGGCTCAGTCTTTGACTGAAGCAGTGTTATCCTTAAAACCTGGGAGTATTGATAGGAGCTAGAGATAGCCCCCAAAAATGTCGGAGCTCAATGATAACATATGCTTAAAGTAACTTTGACAAAAAATGTTTTTTTTTCGGCGGTCACTGCTGCCTCTGGGGTATAAAGTGGATGTCCCACACGCAAAGGCAATAAAAAGATTTATTTAATGCATATACACAAAAAAAAACTGCTACAGAGTGAACTCTTGACGCGTTTCGTCCCATCAAGGACTTTGTCAAAGTCCTTGACGGGACGAAACGCGTCAAGAGTTCACTCTGTAGCAGTTTTTTTTGTGTATATGCACTAAATAAATCTTTTTATTGCCTTTGCGTGTGGGACATCCACTTTATACCCCAGCGGCAGCAGTGACCGCCGAAAAAAAACCATTTTTTGCCTGACTTAAATTGGCTGGAGCACGCTGCACTTTCCTTCTGGATCAGAGGCTACCGACGTCATCACCTTCATTATCGACCGGAGACCCGTCGCGTCAAGACCGTGAGTGTATACTTTTGATCTCCCTCCCCTACCTCCGCAGTGAGGATTTCTTCCCCGTATATGACACCGGGTTTAGGAGGGCAGTGGCGGAGGGTAGCGGCATACTAGCTGAGTGTCCTCTCATAGGGATGCGGCGGTATAGCTACTATATATTCCTCCTTACCACATTGTAGCCCCTACCCGTGGGTAGTCACGAGATACGGTAGAAATGGGGTGACTTATCATATACTCATTCATCAGTGGTGACCCTGAACAGAAGGGTGTTTATTATTCTAAGCACAGTTATTTGTTCTGGACTATATGTAGTGTATGTCTGTGCACAATTAGAAGCATCAGTTTTTCTTGGACATTCTGAGATACCTGTCGTCTGTTAAAGTAACTTTGAAGCTGGAATCCTTAATGAGTATCTATTGATAATGTAGCCAGACATACACACCTGATCTCACCCACGCCTCCCTGCCATCTCTTCCCCTGTAAATGGTGTTAACCTTCTGATTTAATACTGACTAACCTTAAAACTCACCCCACAAGTTAAGCATCCCAACAGCCGGCACTCATGGTTACTGTCCCACACTCAGCCACTCCTACCACCCACTGTGGCCAAGCACTGCCGTACACAGCACTTATTCCCTCACCTACTGTCTCTGTAAGTCTCCCACCATACCTCTTAGATTGTAAGCTCTTCGGGGCAGGGATTTCCTTTCCTATTGTCTGATTTTGCTGCACTTACTGTATCATTTTAATTCCCTGTACTGTATTCTTTGTGAAGCGCTGAGTACACTTTTGGCGCTATATAAATAAAGACATACAATACAATACAATTTAATAACACACGAGTAAGTGTTATAAAACCTCAGCCCCTATAAGGTATAATATCACGTAGAGCAACTGGCTAATATCAGCAAGCACAAACTTGTTACTCACGATTATCCCTTCAATGAGAAGACAGCCGTCAGGGGGAAGAGGTAGACAGGAGCAACTTGAATGTCAGTGACGGCCAGCTATATATTCAGCTGCAAGAGGAAGGCGAGTAAAACATTAAATCCTCTACCAAGAGATGTCCGTCAACAGGGAGCAGCTCCGGTGGATGTTCCGTCTGCGTCCGCTGCGTGGGCGTCGTCGTGATGACAGGAACCACCGGAGGAGATAGCTGTATGTCACGTAGCTTTGCTCCGTCTCAAAACTCCTGCCGAAGAGCAGGAAATGGGTATGAGTATGAGGTACCCTCCAGCTTGGTGTGCATCCAGGTGTGTACTAGATTGGTGAATGGTAGAAAAGACAAAATGCCCAGAGCACAACTTGCCAAAGAAACTGGTGGACCAAGGACCAAAATGAAAGATTTATTGTATTAAAAACAAAAACAAACTAGTGCGTGAAACGCGTCAGAGGATCTGCCAGGATCGTTCGTTTTTGTTTTTAATACAATAAATCTTTAATTTTGGTCCTTGGTCCACCAGTTTCTTTGGCAAGTCGTGCTCTGGGCATTTTGTCTTTTCTACCATTCACCTATCCTTAAAACCTGACCTGTTGGTGGCTCTTGAGGACTGAAGTTGGCCGCTCCTGTTTTAGAGGCTTCTCCAGGTTTAACTTGGCGGACGATTTTGAGACACTTTTAGCTTTTTTGGCATACCGAAAGTTACTATTTCACTATGAACCATTTACATCTGGACGCCTCGTGTAGTCTCTGTGCGACATTTTTTTAAATTATTTGTGACGCTGATTGAGACATTCCAGGTTAGTACATAGGTGCACACAAGCACAATTTAAAATGAGATTTCCGTGCGCCAAAACAGGCGTTTGCGAAGCTTATTACATAGCAGTGCTAGAGTCCCACCAAAAACAGTGCCGGCTCTCTCTCTCTCTTCCCACTTTAAACACAGCAATTTTTTAAAATAATAGTTCCTTTTATTAAATGTTTTTCATTCTCCCCTACATGCTCCCCTCCTGACCAGCTTCTCCCCCACACACTCCCTTTGTGACAAGCTTCTCCCCACATGCTCCCTTTTTGACCAAATTCTCCCCCATTTTCTCCCCTCCTACTGCGTCTACTCCACATTCTCCCCTCCTCACTAGCTTCTCCTCTCCTTACCAGCTTCTCCCCCACATGCTCCCCTCCTGACCAGCTTCTCCCCCACATGCTCCCCTCCTCATCAGCTTCTCCCCCACATGCTCCCCTCCTCACCAGCTTCTCCCCCACATGCTCCACTCCTGATCAGCTTATCCCCCACATGCTCCCCTCCTCACTAGCTTCTCCCTACATGCTCCCCTCCTCACCTGATTCTCCCCCCACATGCTCCCCTCCTGATCAGCTTCTCCCCCCACATGCTCCCCTCCTGATCAGCTTCTCCTCCACATGCTCCCCTCCTGACCAGCTTCTCTCCCACATGCTCCCCTCCTCCCCCTAACATGTTGGCCTCTTCTGCAGCTTCTCTTCTTTATACTCTCTTCACCTACTTCTCTCTGACATGCCCCCCTTTCCTCTCTCTTAGAACTGTTAACTGAACAAACCTGACAAAGAGGCCAGGGGGGCCAGAAATGTTACTGGTTAAGTTCACAGTAAGTTCAAATTGATATAACTTGTTCAAATTAACAGAATGCCTTTATTTTGAACAAAGAGAGGAGTGAGTTTAGGAGTTTTATACTAATAAATAAATACGTGCCCGCCCATGTTTGTTGATGCAAAGTCTACTAGAAGTCCCATATAAACAAATCTATTTACTAAAGCACTTTTCTCCCAATGGGACTCAAAGCTCTTCACAATTACAATATAATGCTCAGCACAGTACAGTACATAGAATTTTACAGCCTCACCACGCTTGGGTGACCCCAGATCAGGCAAAACGTAACTTCTAATGTACTTACTTTTTCTGAGCCCTATAAATTCAAGTATTCTAAATATTCTCTTTTATTTTCATGGAGAGAGACTCTCTGACTTGCAAACTTACATATCTTTGGTACCTTGCCATTAGCACGTCTCTTGGGAGGGGGTTGGGAGCTATCGCACTTGGAAGTGGTCTGCTTTTAAAAGAAGCCGGGAGTATGACCTCGAGTATAATTAGAGCTCTAAGACAGGGGTACGCAAACTGAGGGGCGCACCCCCCAGGGGGAGAGCGGGAGAGCGGTGGTTGCAGAGGCCACGCGCTCTTCCCCGAGGCATTTAAACTAAATGCCGGTGGATCACGTGAGGCCTCTGCAACGTCCCTTACCTTGTCTTCGGCAGCGCGGCGTCAAATGACGCCATGACGTCACAACGTCACGTAATCCCGCTGCATCACATGACGTCGCTGCGTCACTTGATGCAGAAGACAAGGTAAAGAGGGAGGCACAAGCAGGCAGGGGAGCGCAGCAAGGAAAGTTTGCACTCCCCTGCTCTAAGGCCTCGTTCAGGGTGCCAGAGGCAGGAGTTGGAGGGAGGGCGTTCGGGAGGGAGGGCGTTCGGGAGGGAGGGCGTCAGTTTGCTGGGCGATGTGGGTTCATCCCCAGCAGACTGTTTCAGGAGTTGAGGAGGCGGGGAGGGGGCGGGGCTACAGACCTGAGGTTAGGGATCCAAGTTGCAGTCATGAAATCATTCTCAAGAATGATCTCATTGGCTGCCGAGGTCCCAGTGACGCTGCTGCAGCTTCAAAAAATGAATTGTTCGTTTATTGAAACTGTAGCCAGCGTCAACTCCGGGCTTCGGAGACAGGGCAGCTGCTACCCTGACAACCAGTATTCAATTTGAATACATTGTGTCCCACGGCAGCTCGCATGGCAGCACGCCCTCCCTCCGAAGCCTGCACCCTGAACGAGGCCTAAGGTGTACTGTAACAGGGGAGCTATCCAGCATCTCAGATAGTTCAATGATAGAGCTGCTGCCCTGAATAGCAGAGGTTGGGGCTTCTGATCCCCCCTCCTCTCTTCCTCCTCCCCCCTTTCTTCCTCCCCCATCTTTTTGTTTCCTCTTCCCCTCTCTTCCTCTCCCTCTTTTCCCTTCCTCCTCCCCCTCTTTTCCTTGCCTTCTCCCCTTCTTCCCTCCTCTCCACATCTCTTTTTCCTCCCCCATCTCTTCTTCCAAACCCCATCTCTTCCTCCCAAACTTCTGCCCCTTGCTCCTTCCCCATCTCTTCCTCCTTCCCCATCTATTCCTCCTCCTCCCCATCCTTCGACTCCCCCTCCATGACTGAGCCACTGATTGAGCCACTTGTGCTGAAGCAGGGATATCCCTAATACCTGGCTTCTTGGTTGCCCTTGAAAACTGAAGCTAGCCACCTTTTGGTATATACAGATGTAGCTAGAGTCTGTGTAACATCTGTCACATTATGGGGAGGATGTGTTTTGATATTCTGCAATATCCCTGCCATTGAATCCTATGAAAACTCTGTGATATTCTGCCATAAAATACGATATTCTACATTATCGGCAAGTGAGATAAAGCTGGCTACACCTGTATCTGTGTATTTATATATATATATATTTATTTTTCCACCCTGTGTCAGTTTGGGAGTTATGGCAGAAGCACCTCTTCGACGTGGTCGTCCTCCTCTATCACCGGACACAAGAGCAAAGCGCAGAAGAGAATCGCGTCTAAAAATTCACGATACCCGTATAACTATTGGCAATACGTTTGATGACTGGATGTCGATAAAAGATGAAAAGGGGTTTACAAAACACGAGGAAGTTGCTAGGTGTCTCATAAATACTTACAGGTAAGTCTCTCCATGTGGTCATCATATATAGTTGGAGTTTGAACATTTTTCTCTGACTGATTTTGTTTTTCATTGTATTTCCTTAGTTGATACGTTTTGTACTAAAATGTCCTTTTGTTGTCGCGTTTCTTTTAGGAAGTACAATAGAATGTTCAAAGAACAAAGTAAGTTTACTTTACGTCTTTAGAAATCACAAACATTCTTCATTTATTGGTATGACCTAAAATTATTCTTTACCAAAGGTCTTCAGTCATCACAAGAAAGCTCCAGCGATGCGCATACCAAGACGGGGGAAGGTATCGGCTCTGAAACTTTTCTGCCCCTAGAGACTGGGCATCCCGTGGAAGATTATCTCTGTGGACCCGGTGGAATGAGTTCACCAACAAACCCACTTCTTCTAGCAAAACATTATAACGACATTTTATCTACTTCGATCGCGTCACACCATGTCATCCCTACCTTTGAAAGTACAAGGTGAGGTCAAACAAGTAAAAGTGCGCAGGAGGTACAGAATGATTTTCACCATGTGAAGGTACAATTATCTATGTTTTTATTTTTTGGGGGGACAGTGCCCGCAGTGATCTTCCACCGAAAGAATTCAAATCTGAAAAGGACTCTTCTGAAGACGATGAAGAAGAAGACTCCTTTGATGACAGTTACCATTTGTCACAGGAGGAGTATGTGTAACTTTTTATGCTTTCACCATAGCATTTAAATTGTAGACATCTACATGTATTCAGCTCTAAGTGCAGGTGTATTTTATTTTTCAGATTTGGAAAAACGAATCCAGCAGACAATACAATAAAAGAAGAGATTTTTGAAGTAATAATTAGTAATGAGGAATCGGACGTCGATGATGGTTCGGCAATTGGCCACGAGACAGAAGACCTCCGGGAGGCGCACCTCCAAAACGGGCGCCTAAACTTACAGCTCCCTATCTGGCCACACTCAATCCGCTGCCATCCTCTATATTGTGGCCCCAAAAGTGAACAAATGCAGAGGGTGGCAGGACAGACGGATCCCTGTCCGAAGAGTGCAATATTGATCCAAACGGACCTCCCCCGGTAGTCCGGGGACTGCTTTCCACTTGGGGCTGACCCTGTGACCGCAAATACCAGTGCTACAGCAAACAGTGCGTAACACAGAACATGTTCTGAGATGGAGAGATTATCAATTTTATTTACAGATTACTACAACTCAAACGGAATGTCCTTTTTTGGGGGGCCTGGTGACCTGGATTGTCTGGAGATCTCTCCACATGACTGTGGGCATTGATACATCTGCGTGGCATAATTTCAAATGGCCTGTGCCCTACCTCCTACCCACCGTTCATGAACCCAGTAAGATTCTAAAGACAATTACTTGACTACTTTCAAACCTGTCACCTCTTTATTTGCTATAAGCTCTCAATATATGTACCATATCAGCATTACTGTTTGCTTGTGCTGTTGAGAAGCTGCAAAGCCGTGTTGTAGTTTGCTGACTGCTGCTGCCTAAAGATAAAACCCCCTTCAAGCTTTCCTCCTTAATATAGCTACATTAATCTGCCTTCGAGTTGCTGAGAACCTGCTAAATGTAGTCATATTCAACTGACCACTATTGTCTAAAAATAAGACCTATTTTTAAAGCTCTGCTTCTGCTCTAACCATGTATATACTGGACTTTCTGTCTCTGGAACTGCTGATTCTTTGCCACACTGTAATATTTAACTCTCAATAACTACCATTTACACAGACTTTATTTGTTTCAATGAAGGTTGCTCAACTGTCTCTAGTTGAGCTACATGTTTTAATGCTTGTGCTTGAAGAAAGCTTAAGAACCTTATTTAAATACTGTCACAGTGAACATCCCCCCTCCATTCCTCTTTTTTTAAACCATATGTGATTCAGGGAAGATTGTGTTCAACGTATGTTTAACTATTAGTGCAACTTCAGTCATCTGATTTCTTACAGCCTCGTCATTGCAGTTAAAGAACCCAGTTTATGGAATCATTCTTGACTCCTAACCATTCTACCGTGACATCTAAATCCTTACAAAAAGATCAAAAGGAGAAAGAAGAAAAAAAAGACACTACTTCTGTGCTGGTTGTTCAACAAGTATCCGAATCAGCTATGCTGGAGAGAGGAAGACTTTTCCCAATTCAAAAACAAATTGGCACAACAAGAGACTAAACTGTCATAACTAACACATTGATATTCAGACTTGGATGATCAAGTCACTGCACATGTCCTATCTATTGGTGCTTTAATTGTCAAAATTCCTCACTGCTCTCCAAGGTGGATGATCTGGAATACAGATTGTGACAAAATAATCTATGACTGGTGGGTCTTCCCAAGGAGTACAATTCTAAACACATCATGAAGTTTGTCTCCACTGAATGACTAGAGCTTCTACGATTTAAAAGATGTGTGTCTTCCCCTTACAATTGCAAGAGCACGTGGGATTGGCCATGAGGGAAATAATACATCAAATTGTTTGGGACCAAGACACATCATGATTAAATATCTCAACTTTGCATGCAGACAAGGTAGCTGTGTTAATATTTTACCACATAGTAGACAGACAGAACCCCTGTAGATAGCACTCTGTTTCTGTATGAATTGGTGATTTATTTAAAATAACTTTATTAATTGACAATATCGTTAAAATATTGGGGTTTAAAACAATGATTAAATGATGCCAAGTGTGGCTAACTCTATGGATAGGTGTATCCAGAGGAGTATACAATGGTGTATTAATGCCCAGTGTTAGGATAATTCACTGGCCCTAGTGTTCCTCATATGGAGAGAATGGGCTAGAGTTCTTATGGTGAAAGTAGCGGCTGTTTGGACCACAGATGTAGTGCCCCAGTATTGAAATACTAGTAGATGCACTAGTTGATTGGACCTGTACTTAGCTGCTTGTGTACTGCAGCTATTAGTACATTATAGACTTGTATATACAGATCTAGAATAGACACTAGTATTAGTTTTGCAATACTGGTAAATTAGTGGCACTGAATGCTAATCCCCAAACACAGCATTGAGCTTAAAGGGGCACACTCATTGAGCAAAACGGCAACCAATCCAGCAATTAACCTCTGGAGTGCCAGACCATCACCACAAATGAAGAGCACTAAACCAACTAGGGAAAGGTCTTTCATATTAGACCGATATTAATACCCTAAAAGGAGCAGTACTCAGCTGTTAATTCGGTATCTGTATATACAGTATTTACAGCAGTGCCACTAACTTACCAGTATTGCAAAACTAATACTAGTGTCTATTCTAGCCCTGTTATTACACACTTGGGATGTACACGTGTTAAGTACCACACACTTGTATCTAAATACCACCACCCACACATGCTGGTGTTAACAACTCATACTAGGTGCACATAGACCTAGATCTGTATATACAAGTCTATAATGTACTAATAGCTGCAGTACACAAGCAGCTAAGTACAGGTCCAATCAACTAGTGCATCTACTAGTATTTCAATACTGGGGCACTATATCTGTGGTCCAAACAGCCGCTACTTTCACCATAAGAACTCTAGCCCATTCTCTCCATATGATGAACACTAGGGCCAGTGAATTATCCTAACACTGGGCATTAATACACCATTGTATACTCCTCTGGATACACCTATCCATAGAGTGAGCCACACTTGGCATCATTTAATCATTGTTTTAAACCCCAATATTTTAACGATATTGTCAATTAATAAAGTTATTTTAAATAAATCACCAATTCATACAGAAACAGAGTGCTATCTACAGGGGTTCTGTCTGTCTACTATGTATTAAGTTATACGCCCTTTGCAGCACTAGTTTCATTGTTCTATAGCAAAGCTGAAGCGGGGGTAATCATACGTATAAAATTAATATTTTACCACAATGTTATTGAAATCTGTTAAAGTTCAGAAAATCATTCTGTACCAAGAATACTCTGTGGATATGGCTAAGAAAATAAGGACATTTGACCTATTTTCACTATGCTCTTCAGAAAAGCAAACTTTCCATCATACACCCTACCAAACTAAAGATCTTCACACGTCAAGGCCAAAGAATCTATGACTCAATGGAACAAGCTCAAGTTTATGATCATTGTTTTGCAAGTCCATCACCCTCTTCCTTCAAGCAAGGGTTGGAGTCGAATTCCTACGCTCCACTCATTGCTCCGACCTAGAAAAGATGCCAGAAGATGATCTCCAACACAAAATCAACAGATAATTTTCCCTCACGTTCTGCAGAGTTTCAATGGGGGGGGAGGAGGGGATTACTGACCTTCTTCATGTCATTGTCCATAATGGACTATTCTTTCGTTCAATTGGTTTATTGTTGAATTTGTTGCCATCTGTACCATTACTAGGATTTAGATGTAATGGTCTTTTATTTGTTATTGGGTCATGTATAAATGCTAATCTCATTTGTCTGGGTCCTTGGATTCCATCTCTAAGTATGCATCTTATTGGGAGAGCAAGAGGTTTACGTTTTTAAGTTTGAATTTAGGAGCGATCAACACCCCATTTAAAAGATTTTTTTTTTTTTTCTAAATATACGCAGGAAACTCCTCACAAAATGAGGAGCATAACATATATATGTGCCGGTTTTAATAGAGAAAAAAAAAGAGGTTTTGCAATTTTAATTATTAAAGTATACATTTAAACTGTTTACTCAGAAACAGAAGGTAGATAGCTGATTGCTCATGTTAAAAATTCATACTGTTTTCGCTTCATTTCTATGGAATTTCACCATTTTGTTTCAGCGCCCGCAATTATCTTTCATTTTTGACTGCACGTATACTTCTATATATTTGAGATACATCATAAACAATTTCTACTGGCTAACATTTATGTCCCAAATGATTTCTCTGGATTGTTATTTACAAATATAGCTAACAGATATTCTGAATCTTAAATACCTCTAATATTAGGGGGATGGATTTTAATCCTATTAATAAACTAGAATTAGATCAGTGATCCCTACCCTTAGCTCTAAGATGAGATGGCATCCAAGGATTGTTGATTGGCTGAAGGATAGACTGAATGTGTTGGATCCATGGAGAATGATGCACTCGCGAGGTCATGAGTTCACATGCTCTTCCAAAGCATTCAAGCCTCATATATACTGTACATTTCTTTTTAATTACCATCTCCATTTTTTCTACAATTAACAAATCGGTTATTAAAAATATATAACTATCAGATCATGCCCCAGTTTGGTTTGATGTGTTAATTGATACGCAATCTTCATCTTGTTAGAGCTAGTCCTGTCCTAAAATTATGACCACTAATGAAACTCTCAAAAGTCACCTACAGAATCATTGGTTAAATTATGAGAGCAACAATTTTCAACATAAAAGGTTATCCTGCCCGGTTTAGGAAGCAGCAAAATCAGTAATAAGGGGTTAAATAATCTTCAGAATACAAAAAAAACCCAGCAAAACATTATCTAATGATGTCTCATCTGGGGGGAAAAAATTCCTTCCAGACTCCAGTAAAGGTAATCAGATAACTCCCTCGATCAACATCCTTCCCATGTTTACTTATTTGGTATATCCCTGTACAGTATACACTTCCTTCTATAAAGAGGTCTAACCTTTTCCTAATGATATCTATTGTATCTGACATCACAATTTCCACGGGTAATGAATTCCACATTGTAACTGCCCTTACCTGTGGTCTGCGGCTGTGCTTTCAGAGCAGAGCAGGCGATCCGACGGGGGGGACGGCCATGACGTCACGCGGCTGGCTCACTCTCATTGGCTGCCGCCGTGACGTGGCCAATGGTCATCCACCACGCCAAAAGACACATTTTGGCCAAGGCGGTCGCGCATCACGGCTTGTGCGCGCACAGACACCAACTGGGGCCTGCCCCATAGAGGGCTGTGCCTTGTGTGCGGCGCACGCGCTGCCGTGGCAGCTGGAGACCTAGCCTAAATAAGTAAATACGTACTATAGTCAGGTTAAGAGTAAGGCTGACAATACGGCCCTGACTGTTCTAAGGGAAGAGAAATATGTAACTACTAATTGGAAAGAATCCCTCTAAAGCACCCAAATATAATAAGTATGAAATTTATTAAATAACATCTATAAAAACATAAATTTAAACAGTCCCTTGTAATCAGTCACAGACACACCTTCTGTTGACGCTTAAATCTAAGTTAATACAAAGAAAACATGCTAATCACAATGGTGCTGGACCCCAAGATGAACAGTGTGGGGAATGAAGACCTAGGGTCCATTTAACCATAGAGGTTAAATCTCAGCAACAGTGTAATAGTAGAATTGGTGCTGCAATGTTACCTCTATGGTGGTAACACATATGGATAGGATGTAAATGAATGGTAAGGATGTAATAGCAATGAACCAGAGTGAGTCTGTTAGTATGGCACCCTTGTTTTGCCAAAATCAGTAAGAATAATCAAGTCCAGAATGTCCTGAAGGTATATACAGACTGAATGGTGCTTAGCCGGTTCCTGTTATGCAGAGACACGATTTAGCTAGGCAAAAGAATTAGCCAGTTAGAGGTTACATTTCAGCACCAATTCTACTATTACACTGTTGCTGTTGTGCTACGTATGTGTCAAGGGATTTTTTGGTTTACTGCCAGCACATGTGACCGACTGGTCTAGGTAGGGGAAGGGCACCTTCTAGCTCGAACCCCTAGGTCTTCATTCCCCACACTGTTCATCATTTTTGGGTCCAGCGCCATTGTGATTAGCATGTTTTCTTTGTATTAACTTAGATTTAACCAGTTTAATGTCAACAGAAGGTGTCTGTGACTAATTCCCAGGGACTGTTTTAATGCATGTTCTCATAGATGTTGTTTAATAAATGTCATACTTATTCTTGAGTGCTTTAAAGGGATTATTTCCCATTAGTAGTTTTATATTAATCTGTATTACACCTTATCTGCCATTTACCTGCCCACATTTCCAGTTTATTCAAGTCCTTCTGATATTACATTCTGCTCTGATTTTACTACATTGCATAATTTAGTGTTATCAGCAAAAATGGAGACTTTGCACTCTATGCCAACCTCAAGGTCATTAATAAACATGTTTTAAAAAGCAGTGGCCACACTACCGGACCTTGAGGTACTCCACTTACAACTTTAGCCAAACCTGACAATACCCTGTAGTCTGTCCTTGAACCAGTTTTCAATCCAGGAGCAAATATTGTTACCCAGACCTAATTCCTTTATTGTGTACACTGACCATGTGTGTGGCACTGTATCAAAAGCATTTGCAAAATCTAAGTAGACCACATCAACTGCATTGCCCTGGTCTAGATTCCTACTTACCTCCTTGAAGAAACAAATAAGGTTTGTTTGGCACAGCCTATCCTTCATAAATCCATGCTGACTATTACTAATAATATTGCTATCCATTAGGTATTCCTGAAAATTATCTCGTACTAAATCTTCACGTAGCTTCCCCACCCTTGATGTCTGGCTTACAGGTCTGTAATCTCCTGGTTAAGTATAGGCACCATGTCTGCTTTACGCCAATCTTGTGGTACTGAGCCAGTGAAAATGGAGTCCTTGAATATTATATATAATGGTTTGGCTATTACTGAACGTGGCTCCTTAAGAACTCTTGCCATGCCATTGGGGCCAGGTGCTTTGTTTTCCTTAATTGTATCAAGCCACCTTTGTAACTCTTCCTTTGTTAAAATGTCAGTTAATATTGAGGTTGTGGCTTCCAATATTTTTGCAATTGACTCATTGGTAAATAGAGGCAAATAATTTATTTAATAAATCTGCCTTCTCCTTATCTCCAATAATTTGCTTGCCCATCTCACACTGAAAGGGTCCTATAGTTTCTTTTTTAAGCTGTTTGTTACATTTCTTTCATTCTGATATGAAGCCTCTGTCTCTTCTGACTAAGAATCTATAAGCCTGCCTCTTCTTTTCCATTTCTTCCTATACTGTATCTGTTTATTAGACATTGGTATAGACTTTAAAAAAAATCTTTATTCCCCAAAGGTGTGTACACTGATAAGTACACTTATCTAACAAAGTTTTAAAGACTGCCCATTTTTAATCATCCCAATGAATTTCCTTGGGATGAAGAAAATCTCTTCCATCTCTTCCTTAGTTTGCTAAAATCTTCTAAAATTAAGAGTCTTTATTTATCCTATATAATATGGGTTATTTCAAATGAGACCATGTTATATCACTGTTTCCCAAATGTACCTTGACTTGAATATTTGTTATTACTTGTACCTGGTTTGATATGACCAAGTTCAGTAATGCCCCTCTCCTTGTTGCGTCATCAATAATTACACAATTCATTTGAATAATGATACTCTGTTAACAGATTCTGGACAGTCTTTTATCATTGGCCTAGATGCAGAAAAGGCCTTTGACTTAGTTACATGGAATGACTTTCTTTATTCTGTGTCTAAGTTTGGTATATAGGATCTATGTGTTCAATCTATTCCAGCCATAAATAATAATCCTATTGCTCCATTATTGGTTCACATCGACACCCTAATTGCATTTCATCTAAGATTAAAGGTAATGCTTTCTATTTTGATACAATAAGAGCCTGGGCACAGGCCAAAAGGTGTCCAGGGCTATATCTAACTATTACACCCTACTTACCTATTCTGGGTAACACTGGGTTCACCACGGGAAACACTGAAACTCCTATTGTTTTATGGCAAAAAGGAATCTGATTAATCAAAGATTTGGTTGACAAAAATGTTCAAACTTTATTTTCCTTTCAACAGCTTGCTCAAGCAAAAATGACAATTTCCAAACAATATTTGTATGCCGTTTTACAAATCGGTCACTAATACTCTCCAACAGAGACAGCAGTCTGCAGTCTTGAACTACCTTGATATTGTGCATCACTAGATGTTTCTAGACCTTTTGTTTTTTTTTTTAACCAGGCAGATTACGTTTATGTTAATTGATATAAAATTGTTACCTTTACCTTTTTGTAAGGACTGCACAGATATTCTATATTGCTATCCTTCATTTAGAAATATTATATGTCCTTCATAATTTCCCATGTCAATTAAGGCCCATACAGAAATGCAAGTTTTCTATGAAACTTCCTCTCTGAATTGTCCTAAGTGTGGAAGAGACGATACGTATCTTTTACATGCTCATGCCAGGAAATTAAAACATTTTGGTATAAAACCCTTCAATACACATTTACCATTACTCAGATTCAATTCCCTGTTAGCAGCCGGGCTTTGATTTTCAACCACACTTGAAACTTGAAAGAGAGTCTTCCTCACACCCCAATTGTTGCTAATTTGCTTGCTGGAGTCTATAAAATCTATTCTAATTAATTGGCTAAAACCTTTGCCACCTAAAAATTTGCTTGTGGAGACTCCGTCTCTACCCTCCCTCCTGCAGAACATATGGGTGCGTGTTTTGAACTAGATGGTAGATTAAATAAAAATATTTAAAAAAATGAGCCCTGTATATTAAAAAGCTACCTCTTTCTCAATCCAAATGGGTATTGGAACTCCAATTGCTGAAAGTGTAGCCTGGAAATATTTATTAATCAGTAAAGCACAGACCCTTGAGTTGATTGTTATATTGTTTATGTTTATTTTATTTCTTTTCCGTTTTAATAAAATTAAAATAAAAAATGTAATTGGAACTATAGAAAAGTTACCTCAGTCGACATTCCCTGTACCTTTTATCATTGAAATGTACTTATCTGTACTTGACTATTTACCTACAGTACTTATATGTATAATCTTGGCTAATATTTGAATCTGTAATAGTTTTTCATAAATAAAGCTAAGGAAGCCCCCGTGTGATATTGTCACGGGAGACCAGGTTATTTACACCTTTTTACCAGGATCATTCATTGAGCAAAACAAGGTAATGAAGTAAATTGTAATTTATTCTGCATAAATTCGTTTACACACAATGATACACAAAATACAGATGAAAAACACACTTACTTTGGGACTGGGGGTGAAGACTAGACTTTCCTAGGTGCAGGGAACCCTATAGAAGAGTTTTACCCTGACCGGGACTTAGTCCGGAATCTCTTGGAACCCAAATCGGCATAAAGTTCCATATGCTACAGCAACGTCTCTTCTGAGAACATGGTCGCTCCTGACCGCGAGTTACTCAAAATCTCCTGGAACGCAAATCGGCAAAAAAACCCAGCCGCGTCCACTACAATCGTTTCTGAGAACTTGGGCACAAAAGTCAGGACTTAGACTGCAGGTGGCAGGCTTTTCAGGCTTGAAATCAAAGCCGGTTGCTTTGCGCAGAAGCAACTTTGAAAAGCCTGCCCGCGCTCTTACTACAGGGAACTCCGAATCTGATTGCCTCAACGATTCTTATTGTATTCTGAGTTTCATTCACAACAATCAGCAGCCAATCAACGGGTGGGTACTTGCCCAAGCAGCCAATCAGAGACAAGCTGGCTAGAAAAACCGGGTCAGCAGGAAATCTGAAATAGCTAGGAGACATTTGCAAGCTTGCCACCTCTGTCCCTGGCTAGCTCAATGTCACCCGCTGGGGCAGGCTCCATCAGGTCTGGCAGAGCAAGTGGCATCCCGGAGGACTGCCATTTATCTGCAGACCTGGTACTCTACCTTTCCCTACTGACCAAATGCTATTCGCACCTCTGGGCATCCTCTGACTGTTTTGAACTCCAATGTCCAGTAGAGTTACCAGCTCCTACGAGTTAGCTCAGCAGCCTGTTTGGACATCGGTTCCGAATGTAAAAGCACACTACATTACATTATTAAAGTATATTTTAATACCTTTCTGAGTTTCAGTGTATGGGGGACAGAAAAGGAAACATGTTTTAGTTTTATTTCTATCTACCTTGTATGTATGTATGTATGTAGGTATGTATGTATGTATGTATGCATGTATGTATGTCTTTATATAGCGCCATTAATGTACGCAGCGCTTCACAGTAGTAGTACACGTGACAATCATATAAATAGATATAAATAACAGGTCGTGGGAATAAGTGCTTAAGACATAAACATAACATTTAGGAAGAGGAAACCCTGCTCCGAGTAGCTTACAGTCTAATTGGTAGGTAGGAGGAACGTACAAAGACAGTAGGAGGGCATTTTAGTAAGTGCTTCTGCAGGGGGCCAAGCTTTATGTATCATGTGTCTAGTAGTATCTACGGTGCTACTCATATGCTTCTTTAACCAAGTATGTCTTAAGGTTGGTCTTAAAGGTGGATAGAGAGGGTGCTAGTTGGGTATGGAGGGAAAGGGCATTCCAGAGGTGTGGGGCAGTCAGTGAAAAAGGTTTAAGGCGGGAGAGGGCTTTAGATACAAAGGGGGTAGAAAGAAGACATCCTTGAGCAGAACGCAAGAGTCGGGATGGTGCATAGCGAGAAATTAGGGCTGAGATGTAAGGAGGGGCAGAAGAATGTAAAGCTTTAAAAGTGAGGAGGAGAATTGAATGTGTGATACGGGATTTGATCGGAAGCCAGGAGAGGGATTTTAGCAGGGGAGACGCTGGGACAGATTTCGGAAAAAGTAGAGTGATTCTGGCAGCAGCGTTTAGGATAGATTGTAGGGGAAACAGGTGAGAGGCAGGAGATTACATTAATCAAGACGGGAGAGAATGAGGGCCTGAGTCAGAGTTTTAGCAGTCGAGCAGCAGAGGAAAGGGCGTATCTTTGTAATATTGTGGAGGAAAAAGCGACATGTTTTAGAGACGTTTTGAATGTGAGAGGAAAATGTGAGAGAGGAGTCGAATGTGACCCCTAGGCAGCGTGCTTAGGCTACTGGGTGAATGATGGTACTTCCAACAGTAATGTGGAAGGAGGTAGTAGGGCCAGGTTTGGGAGGAAGTATGAGGAGCTTATTCTACACACTCTTTCCCTTGGACTCAACCTTATATACGGTTGGGGCACCCACAAACCCTATATAGGTTCTGGGTCACCTTAACACTAGCTGGGGTACCCCCCTTAACCTACGGATTCCCTCAGCTACAGGGATACCTATTCATCCCTTTGCCTCATTCACCTTTCTGGGTTGTGCTGAAGCAGGGTACCCTAGTGGCAAGTCGCACCTGCATTTTCAATGGGAGGTATTGCCGGGACAATGTGCCTACATGTATCTGAGAATCAGGCCTGATTCCCGGGTACATTTATAGGGGAACCGACAACTCCGGACTCCAACCTCCTAGGCACATTTTGTCAACGGTTCCTCCGCAAACCCCCCCTTGAAACTCATACCCTAGCATCCTGCTTGACTGCATGCCCGGAAAGGGAAAAATACAGAAAATACTTTTATTACACACAATACATTGGAATGGTACAATGTTATTGGGCCCAAGAGCTAACTCTCTTGGACCCTTATACACGCATAAGGGGTAACCAAAACGGGCTTAACCTTTATTGAAGAGCCAGGTTACCCCCTACCATCACAGATATGCACCGTTACGCCACATGCATCAAGCGCCAAAGTGGGTAACCACCCCCGTTCTGGCATTAAATCCCATTCGAGTCGGTGCGAGTAATTGAGGGAATGGTGGTAATTACCCATACCGGAACTTGCTGCACGTGCCCCATAGTGTGCATAGAACGCTCGATGACCCTGTTTCATATGGGCATTTCCAAATTGTTTCAGGAAAAACTGGAAACAAGATATTACATGTAATCTGAAAACAATGTGGCACTGCCGTTAGACTCACGTGATGCCTAAGCACGTGTAGATTTGCTTGTCTTTATCACTTATCCATAAAGCACCTCTGGGAAATTACATACCGGCATTTTCAATTGGGCTCTGTAGAGACGTGCAAAACGTTTGCAGGAGGTCGCGTACCATGCAAAATTTGCCCCTTTTGAGTGTCGAATAAAAGCTGTGGAGTTTGCAAGTGAAGCGCCGTGCAGCAAAGTCAATGTGCATTACAATGTCTCATTATATGCCAATTTTTGAAATGCTCTAAAATTGCTGGATTTGCTTAATGCGGATATTAGGAGCAGGGTACACCATTGTTCGCTTAGTCTGTATATGTATGTGTCTGCTATTTGTATGTCAGTATATTTGTGTTTCTGAGTCTTTTCTGTGTGCTTCAGTATCTGTATATCTGAGTTAGTTGCTCTGTCTAGCAGTGTGTGCGTATGTGTCAGACTTCTCTGTGTGAATCAGTGTGCATGTATCTGAAACACTGTGTGTACATCTATGAGTCACTCTCTTCTGTGCATCTGTCAGTCCGCTCTGTGTGTATTAGTGTAGTGCAGGGATGTGCAAACTGGGGGCATGCCCCCCAACATTTTCTCGGAGGGGCACGTTGCTTACAGAGGTCCCACGCTCTTCCCCACAACATTTAAATAACATGCCGGGGGAAAGCGTGAGGCCACTATATGTCTCTTACGTGCTCCCCAGTGGTTCACCATCGCCATGACAATGCAGAGTCAACTGATACCGCCGATGCCGGAGAAAAAGTAAGGGGGGCGGGGGAAGGGTGTGTTTGTATCTGAGTCAGCCTGCTGTGTGTGTATCTGTATGTGAATCAGTCTGCTCTGAAGCTGACACTGAAAGTACGATGGGAGAGGTAAGAGGAGATCCAGGATAGAGCTTTGTTACGAATGCCAAGAGTATGGAAAATGTTAAGGAGAAGAGGGTGGTCCACAGTATCAAATGCCGCAGAGAGTTCGAGTAATATGAGCAGAGTGTAATGACCTCTGTCTTTGGCAGCATGGAGGTCATTAGTTATTTTTGTGAGGGCTGTTTCAGTGGAGTGAGCAGTGTGGAAGCCAGATTGTAGAGGGTCTAGGAGAGAATAGGTGTTGCAAAAATGAAGCAAGTGAAAGAATACAAGACATTCAAGGAGTTTAGAGGCAAAGGCAGGAGGGAGACAGGCTGATAGAAAGACAGGTAGGGTCACGCTTGCTGTTTTTGAGTAATAGTATAACTGTTGCATGTTTGAAAGAAGAGGGAAAGGTACCAGAGTAGAGGGAGGAGTTAAAAATGTGTGTGAGCATAGGGATTATAGTAGGAGCAAGAGGTTTTAGGAGATGGGAGGGAATGGGGTCAAGAGGGCAGGTGGTAGAAGGAGAAGAGGAGATCTGCAACGACACATCCTCCTCTGTGACAGCGGAGAAAGAGTGAAGGAATACAGGAGGAGAGTTAGCAAGAGGTGTAGGATGGGAGGGGGATAGATAGAGGATTTCCTGACATATGGATTCTACTTTTTCCTTCAAATAGTCGGCAAAGGCCTGAGGTGAGATGGAGGAAGAAGAACAGGGAGCAGAGTGTAATCTGAGTAGGGAGTCAAAGACAGAGAAGAGTCGGCGTGAATTAGACTTGTGCGTGTTGATTAGTGATTAGTGAAGAAAGTAGGTTTGTTTAGCCTGAGAGAGGGCAGAGTTGAAACAGGATAGCATAAATTTGTAGTGAAGGAAGTCTGTGAGAGTGTGAGATTTCCTCCAGAAGCGTTCAGAGGAACGAGTGCAGGAACGCATCATGCGCATGTGGGAATTTAGCCAGGGTCTTGGGTCAGAAGGGCGAGTGCGGCAGAGAGAAAGTGGGGCATGTAGATGGGGTGGAGAAGGGGAGAAGTGAGAGAGAAAATTAGCTGAGGTGATTGTCAGAGTGTGGTAAAGTTGAAATGGAGATGTCAGAGAGAAAGGTTTTTAGTGAAAACCAGATCTAGGTAGTGGCCATCCTTGTGGGTGCTGGCTGCAGTTCACTGTTAAAGGCCAAAATAAAGGTTAGAGAGAGAAAGTCTGAAGCCCAAGGGAGATAGGGGTCATTAATGTGGCAATTGAAATCCCAAAGGAGAAGAACAGGGGAGTCTGAGGAGAGAAAGAAAGAGAGCCAGGATTCAAAGTGAGAGAGAAAGACAGAAGGGGGTGAGTAGAGATAGGTGGGCAATAGATTACGTCACATGGTCAGGGAGAGAAGAGAAAAGCTGGACAGTGTGAGCCTCAAAGGAGGGAAAAGCAAGAGATGGAGGAATAGGAAGGGTACGGTAGCAGCAGAGAGAGGAGAGCAGGAGCCCCACGCCTCCACCCCTGCCATCAGGACGCGGAGTGTGGGTGAAAGAAAAGCCACCATAAGAGAGGGCAGCTTCCAGAGCAGAGTCAGACTGAGTGAGCCATGTCTCAGTTATAGAAAATAGAAGCAGAGAGTTAGAGAGAAAGAAGTCATGCACAGAGAGGAACTTGTTAGAAAGGTAGCGGGCATTCCAAAGGGCACAGGAGAAGGGGAGAGATGAGGTAGGATAACCAGGGATGGGTATGAGGTTAGAGAAGTTGACACCAGGAGTAGAAGTTGTATGTCGAAGGCAAGGATGAGAGCATGTAGAAATAAGACACGGACCAGGATTGAGAGAGATACCTCCAGAAGCAAGGAGGAGAAGTATGGAAAGTAAGAGAATGCGTGAGGATGATTTGTAGGGGTGTGTTTTAGTGCAGGGGGTATAGCTGTGTAGTGTCACAGGGCACAGGTAAGAAAGGAGTTCATGTGAACTGAGAAGTGGCGAAGGAAGGAGAGATGGAGATATATGAATAGAGTTAGACATAATGAGACTGTTAGAAAGAAGCACGTATTTTGAAAATAAGTGAGGTCAAAGCAAATCGAAACAGTGTCTGCGGCATGGCAGCAATAGTTTAGAGCTGAGTTTTGCAGTCTGAGATAGATAATATCCTTCTTTCCAGCGTAGCTCTAAATCCAGGATTCAGGGCCAGTAGGTGTCGTGTTGTCCACTTGTTTCACTCCTGTTGAATGTCCCTGTTGAACTCCACATTGCATGCTTCTTAAAGTGGCTACTTTAAATATGGGCTTCTTCAAAAGTCTAGCCCTACATCTGAAAAATGCGCCCCATCACCCCCGAAACAGACCATACGGATCTCCCTCCAAATTTTTTACTTGAAATCCACAGCCCCACATATCTATGCCACATAAACCCAGACACCTAAATAATGCAAACACGAATAATCAACACTCTATCCCTTCTCTAAAACCAAAGATGGCCTCTCATAACTCATACTGCCTTGACTCCGACCTGCTCCATCTATGACTTCTACCCTCAACCTCAGACGCCAACCCAATGTGAAAAGGATGAGAGCCAATATTCACACCTCCCAAACCATTTTTCACAAATCGATATCTGAACAAGGCCGATCCATCCAAAAACTAAAACGGGGTGGGGGTTGGCTTTTTCCAAATCCTGGTCTAATCTGACCAGGCAGATCCAATTCCTCTCTAACTCCCTCAAAGACATTTCCATTTCCTCCTACCTTTTGGATCTGTCAGAAAAAACTCGATAAAAACAAAACCACCCATATGCCACCAGGACATTTTCCACACTCAAACCTTCTTTTCCCCACTTAGAAACTGCCCATCCGGTGGACACCAAAATTCCCCCCCCAAAATACCACTAACAACCTTTGCCTTGCAAACCAAACCATGCAAAAAAACTGGTGTAAAAGGGTACAGAGCATCACGCCTATTTGACTGCCTTCCCAGTCTGCCACCCCCCTCCAAATAAAAAATTCCTTCACCCTCCCACCCCCTGCATTTTTGCAGGGAGGGTCTGTTTGCTTTCAGCTGCTATGACGTTACCCCGGGACTCTCTTTGATATGAGAACACACAAGTGGCAGCAAAGGCAGCTTCCCAAAGAGTTTCTCCCTACTATGGTTTCTTTTCACTGCTCCTGTTCACTGAGGCAGCGGGGACAAGGTTCATTTTATCAAAAAAGGACAGACGCAGTTTGACAAACCTAGAGTTTATTACCTTCTCCTCCCTCTCTGCATTTTTGCTGGGAGGGTCTGTTTGCTTTCAGGACTCTCTTTGATATAAGAACACACAAGTCCCACCAGAGGCAGTAGGAAAGGAAAGATGACGAATAAGACTAATGGCCCCAGGCTCTTTCATGGCAAACAACCCCCAATGGGAACACTCTAGGTCTGTCTAATGGTGGCGCCTCAAAGGAACCTGCCATCCTAAACAACCCCCCTCTTTTGCCAACTACCCCTTGCAACGCCTTCATGCTCATCCAGTCATCCAGATACCTCCTGCAAGGTTGTTCTTCAATCTCCCTAATAAGGAATCCAAACCCCTCTGTAAGCCCTGCCTTCCGCAACCCCCTACCGCCCCCTTAATGTGGCAGCGAGGGCCATCCTTCTGATGTTTGCTGGCATCCTTAACCCACAGCAACCTCTCTTGTTACACTTTTCCTGGAGCGCAACCTTCCTCTTTTAGAACAATTGTTTACTGGGTAATTCTCACCACGGGCAGAGGCTCCACTTATACCCTTTGTATTTGCAGCAATTACCCTCCCTGAACTGTCCGACAGCCCTGAGTGCTGGAAGTCACCAACCCCATACTGAAAGGGTGATAGCCATTCCATCATCAATCAAGACAGCCACAAACCATACCCTTTTCGTCCCTTCTCACTGCTTATGCACTGTTATTATCTGTCAATATCCCCATTGTACTTCCACCACCACAACTCATAGTAAAACGTACAAATGTCTCATATCGTACCTGCATACTTAAATATTGCTGAACAAAGCTCTTGCGACTTCTCCTCCATAACGCAAGCCAGGATGACCAATGCCTGTAGGTAATCCTCATATGACTTTGGGCCCCATTTTTTCATGTGGACCTACCAATGCCTCCCTCACATGCATCATAACTAAAAACTGTAGGCTCCCCGGCAAAATATTTTAAAGGGCACCCCAAATAAAAAACACAAAATAAATCATACATCTTTAATTACTCTTCCTCCCTCTCTCTCTCTCCCCCCACCTCTCATCCCGTTCTGTCTCACTTCCCCCTCATCTCTTTCTCAAACCCCCACACATATAAAATTCCACACACACACTCAATTACCCCCTCACACAATCAATCCCCCCCACACACACACAATCAATCCCCCAACACACATGCACACTCAACCCCTCAACGCACACCCTAACTCAATTCCTCACACACTCACACTCAATTCCCCCCTCCCACACCCACTAAATGCCATCCACACACACACACACTCAATTCCCCCCATACACAGTCAATCCCCCCCCTCCCAACACACACACTCAACCCCTCCCCCGCCCCCACACACAATTGATGCTCTGGTCCCTTCGGTGTGGGAAGCTGCAGCGCTGCAGATCTTTGCTTCCCGAGGGTCCAACTTCCACCACTAACTGGGAAAAGAGGTAGGGCAGGAAAGGAGGGATTTTCTGCATAGTCTGGGCCCACAGCAAGCAGGGGTTAGCGGGACAGTGCTTATTCCACATTCCCCCAACTGCTGACCCACTAAACCTACCCACATCCCCCCTCACCTCACAACCATCCCTAAACACATCACCTGCTTGTTCCCCTCACTTGCAAGCTCCTACACCACACCAAACCCTCCACCCGCCATGCCCACCTCCACCTGTAATGCGGAGCACCCATCACATGCCTAACTAAGATTTGTGAGAATCTCCCTCAATGTGCACCCCCCAGGAGCGTCTCCACTACCTGGATGCCTCAACATTGCTTCCCCTGCTCCGAAGCCCCCAGCCAAAGAAACTTGGTTCCCTCTGCAGTCCTTGTCAGACTGGAGCTGCCACAGGCCTCTACCGCCATTCCGTGCAGGTACAAGGGAGACCTCCTGCCCACTCCACTTTCTGACCTAATACTCTGGCTACTCCCAACCCACCTGGACCCCATTGAGACCCCCCCCCCCACCCCTATTTCACCCACCGCCTTAATACTGCCTTGAGCTCTTGAACCACCCCTGGAGCTCCCCTGTGGACACTTCTCCCAGCTCCACAGTCCAGCCTGATCTTTTTTCTGCCCTTGGGGCACTTGAGGCTGACCCTACTCCTCCTCCTCCTCCTCCGTGTCCCCCACTCACCAGACAGGCTAATACGCTGTTGGGGGTACACTCGCCACTCCCCTGTTCCTCCTGCACTTCGCCTTTCCGAAGCCAGAACAGGTCGCCCTCCTGCCGCTGTCAGGTACTTGCACGCCGCTCATCGGGCAGACCAATCCCGGAGGTGCACCTGATGGGTGACCAACACACTCCTCTATCCTGGTGGGCAGCTTCTCCTCTCGCCTGCGTTACTGCAGCACCCTGACCCCACCGCAACAGGTGACTGACGCAAAGTCCTCTTCCGTGCTCTGACAGCCTGTCCCACCAGAGGGCCACTCCATTCACCAACACCACTACCCCACTCTACATCAGCTCACCCCACCTGGCGGCTGCTTCCCCAGCCTCCGCTCCGCAGGTGCTGCCTGCTGGGGGGTTAACCCCATGTTTGCCTTAGTGGTTACTAAAGTATTACATGGCAATGTGTTATTAGCCCCTATGGTAGTCAAGGGGGGGTAGGTAATGTACTTTATTTGTGTATTAATCCTTTTGATGCCTATGGTATTACTTGGTAGCCATAGGCATGAAGGGGATTCATGTAATTTATACCATAGTTTACTGTAATAATTTATATTACACAAACCTATGGTAGAAATATTAGTAATGCGATCATCGAGATACAGGAATGAATATGTTATTAACAGTCGCGCTAATTCCTGCATCACGTCAAGTAAAAAAAAAAATACACACACACTTTTAGTTGTGCTACAAACTCTCACATTTCCACACCCACCCACACCATTTATATCCACTCCCACTCCACACACACCTTGTGTAAAGCACTGTATATACTGTGGGCTCTCCATTCATTTTTATTCACACTGATACACATACACACTCTTTCTTCACTTGCTTTCAGTAACTTTTGACACCTCTAGCCATAAAACACATCCACACCGGGGGAAGGAACAGCACAGATAACATTCCAAGAGACACTGTTTTTAAGTTATCCTTGCTTCATTCATTGTAACATCGCCGGAAGAAGAGATCAGTGTATCTCGAAAGCTCGCACAAATATAAGCATTTCGTTAGCCACAGAACGGTATCATCTATTTATTTTTAGATTATATATATATATATATATATATATATATATATATATATATATATATATATATATATATATATTGCACCTGGTAAATTATTAAAGTAACATTGATGACTTCGGTGATAAAATTGCAGCAATAAGAAGTGATACATTTTTTTTACCTGTTAAGATATTAGGTTTTAATGGAGTTTGATATATCTGGGCCTCAGTGCAATAAGCAGCATCTCTGGACCTGTGGGCTCAACCCCAAATAGTTTTTGAAATACAGGGCGTATCTTGCTACCAACTACTTTAAAGTATAAGCAAGCCCCTCTACCACTCTGATCTATTTTAGACGTACAAATTCTTATATATCTATTATATAATAATAATAATAATAATAACAACAACTTTATTTCATATGGCGCTTTTCTCACAATGGGACTCAAAGCGCGTCACGATTACAGTATAGTGCGCGGTACGCAGCGCATAGGATTTTGTACAGACACCATCCCCTGCCCCATAGAGCTTACAATCTATGATTGTAGATAGATGATGTACCTGAGGCACAGCGAGATAAAGTGATTTTCCCAAGGTTACAAGGAGCTGACATTGGGAATTGGACCAGGTTCCCCTGATTAAAACTTGCGGTCATTGTTCACAGAGTCAGTGGCTTTACTCGCTGGGTCACTCCCAATACTGTGATCCATTTCAGACTTACAAATTGCTATATGTACTTCATCCTGCCCAACTCGCACATCTTCCCATCCTAAACCCTAAAACTGGGAAAACAGCATTTAACAAAATAATATCATACAGGCGGTCCTCGGTTATCCGACACAATGTGTTACTCAAAATGGCGTTGTAAAGTGAAACGTTGTAAAGCGAAACAAGTTTTCCCATAGGAACACTGTTTAAATGAAAGGTTCCGTTCCTAAAGGCATTTTTAACTAAAAAATACACCAAATATTTTATGCAGGCAACAAGATATGCAGCACACACATAAATTATATAGTGTATATACTGTATTATATATATAATATAACATAATAAATAATATATTATATAGTATAATATAATATTATATAGTTTAATATTATATATATACGCTCTTACAATGCTTTGCAACGTTGTTTATGTGAATGTGTATATATATACACACATACACAACGTTGCAAAGTGTCATAAGAGCGTTGGATAAGCCGTTTTGGCGTTGTAAAAATGAACATAGGTATGCATTGCAAAGCGTTGGATAAGCCATTCGTTGTAAAGCGAAGCGTTGTAAAACGAGGACTGCCTGTACACAGGAAAACAAGCATCTGCAATAACTTACAATAAATAATTTAATAAGTCGGGCGTAATTGGTCTCCCTTTGTCTTTTACTTACTTAACTAATTGCCTAACCACAAAACCATTAGAAACATTCTGATATCCACATAGTTTGCTGAAAAAAGGAACCCCAGCTCAAATTGTATGTAACGCTGATACAGAAATACCCTCCTGTATCCGATTACTTACAAAACTATAAATACTCCCTGCAGGGCGGCACACAGCTTTCTCGGGTTCTGGGACTGGAGCTTCTACTGTCCCCCCTCCCCTCCCCATAGTGTCAGCGGCCTTGTCCCTCATCTTTTACACCCCCACCCTCTCCCACACCACCACCTCTCTCTCCCTCATCTCTTTCTGCTCCCTCACGCCCCCACCTTTCTCTCTCTCTCTCTCTCCCCCTCACATCCCCAGCTCTCTCTCTCCCTCATCTCTCTGCTCCCTCCCACACCCCCACCTCTCTCGCTCTCCGTCACGCCCCCACCTCTCTCTCTCCCTCACGTCCCCACCCCCCTCTCTCCCTCACGTCCCCACCTCCCTCTAGTCTCCCTCCCACACCCCCACCTCTCGTTACTCTCCCTCCAACACCCCCTCTCTCCTACATCTCCCCCTCTCATTGTCCCACACCTCACCTCTCTCCCTCCCACACCCCCTCCTCACCTCTCCCTCCCACACCCCCATCTCCCTCACATCCCCACCTCACTTTCTCCCACCTCTCTCTCCCACACCCTCACTTCTCTCTACCCCACACATAACCCCTCCTCCTCCAACACAATAACCCCCCAATACAACACAATAACCCTCCCCAATACAACACAATAACCGCCCCCCAATAAAAGACAATGACCCCCAATGCAACACAATAACCCAGTTTTCGCGGCTCTTCTCCCCCCCCCCACCCCTTATCAGCAATCCTGACTCCCTCAACTGAGGTATCATTTTCTTTACAATTCTTCATAAAATTACACTGTTATTCTCATGCGCTGGCATAACTTTTCCACGTGGTTGGTGCTAAAAAAACTCTTAACTAAAGTAAATGTCATATTTTCCACTTCCCATAAAAGGGGTGTACTAATGCCGCCACCCTTGTCTACTCCAGGAACCAGCTACTGAAATCTCTCTAACTGAAAACGAGATGAAGCACCTACAGTTCCGTTTAACACGCCTGGCACATGTTTTGCTTTAAACCAAATGTTTTAATATAACCAACGCAGCACTAAATGTCTCAATAACCTCACTACAGGAGTATAATTAGCATTTAGTTTTAAGGGCAAAGATTACACCCAAATTATCTGTAGGAAAGATTACTCTTTATTTTCCAGCAGTTTTCCCACAAACTTCCACTGTCACTACTATAGGAAATAATTATAACAACAGTTATTTCCTTGTGAGCCTTTCCGAAATCCACCCCTATGGTCAAGATCCCATACACGCCAATGTCTTTTAAACACTGCACCAAAACCAAATGCTCCAGCAGCAACCATTCATAATTCAATAATTTTTTTAATGACAACCAATCTTATCAATAAGCGCTTTTAATGAAACTAGCACCTCTGATGATTTAAACTGATTAGTCTTTAAATGCTCACTAGTCAAAGATTGTTGAGCCCACGTTCCCTGCCTCTCCGTCAAGATGGAATCTTCTAGGTCTGCAGAATCTCTGCTCTTAGATTGAGCTGCCTGCAAAGGAACTCTGTCCCCCACCTGTGCATCCTTAACATTAGCTCTGCTACTTCCAGGACAGCTTGCACTTGACAATCTTCCTTCTGCAGTGTTTCCAGCTGGTCTTTTGCTGCCTTTTTCACCTTTATTGCTTATTTTTTTTGCTATCTGTTGGTGCCTCCACAGCAAGCAGCTCTGCAGTCATTCTGTAATTCCAATCTGTGCTGCCTTCTTCCTCATGGACAACAAGAGCTCCCCCAGCTCCCTGTTGTCCTCTGAAGTTAGCTCTATCACTGCAAATTAATTGTATCTGCACACCCTGTCTGCACAGGATCTGACCTGTTTCTCTGAATTAACTGCCCCCCACTGATTCCCCCTTTTATATGCTCCCAATATTCTGCATGTGTGGTCTTGTGCCAGTCAACCGCCACCCGTGAGGACTAATAGCTAGACGCCAACACACTAATCAACAGCTGCCCAGTGGCGACTACAAGGGGACTGAAAAAGCACTACTATCGGTTGGATAGATAAAGTACTCACACAATAAACCTGTGTAATACAGGCGGTGCTCCCTGGAGTAAAAGCAGACTCTATTATCAAAAAGAGAAAGTTGTAAGCCCCACAGAAAGGGCTTACAGAAACTCCAACATGGCATGGGGCACTCTGAGGTGGGTACTTTTTTTTGGGGGGGGGGAGGGGGGGACACAGGAATTATATGTTGTACTTATTGTATGTTCTGGATTCTATGTTGCTATAGTTCCACCAGGGTCTGCTCTGTATACATTGTTGCAGTCTGTACATATCCGTATACTGGTATGTTTACTTACACTGAGGCTTATCACCCTTCAGTTAGCTGCAGCTTTACATTTCTCTCTTGGGAGAGGTATATCACGTTGCCCCCTCCCCTATAACTGAGATTACTGTGAGGTTTGTTTACCTTAGTATTAGTGTGTTTAGTTATACTAGGGCTCGCTATAGGCATGTGCCTTATTATTCAAGATATACACAGGAGCCTTTAGTATTACTATATTGTTTATTGCATATAATGGCATTTACAATGTTCACAGGAGATGGCCCACTATATGTTTTTTAGTGTTTTTATTATAGTCAGTCTGTTTTGTCCTTTTCAATTGCTTGTTCAATAAAATGTATACTTTTTGTACCCAAATCAAACTGCGCAGAGGCAACAGCAGCCAATGGGCAGTTACCACATTCTCAATCAAGAGCTCAGCATCCACTTAGACATGTAGACCCTTGGCGAACAGCCAAATAGGCCTCCCAGAATTGGGCCAACAAGCCCCTGTTTGGTTGCTATGGCAACTGATGTCACTCATGCTGCATAATTAAAAAAAGAATAAGGCAGTTGGAAGTAGGTCAGAGGAGACAGTACCAGAGAGAAAGACACAGCTAGGGACAGAGTGAAAACAGAGAAGGAAAGAGGAAAATATGGGATTTTATTAAAATACCGTAAGAGACGGATAGAGAAGTATCATATAAATATTACAATATAAATAAAATATACATAATAAAATATAAATAATGGAATATACATAATACAATATAAATAATACAAGGTAAAAAAAATGGAATATAAATAATGGAATGCAAGGGGTCTGTAAGTAGCCTATTTGTAAGTGTCATGGAGTAAAACTGGAGTTACTTTTGCTGTTAGTCACTGTGACGGTAGGGGCAGCGGGGCCCAGCATAATAAAGGTTAAGCCTGTTCGTTGCTCTCTTTGATAAAGCGCACCATGCGAGAAGCGCGTTAGAGGTTTCTCTTTTAAATAGTTCATGTCCCAATACATTTTTTTGTTATTTTTTCATTTTGGCCTCCAGTTCTCTTTTTTCATTGCTGTGCTCCTAGTTTTTTCATTGCTGTGCTCCTAGTTTTTTCATTGCTGTGCTCCTAGTTTTTTCATTGCTGTGCTCCTAGTTTTTTCATTGCTGTGCTCCTAGTTTTTCCCTTGTTCATAATAAAAGGTTAAGCCTGTTCGTTGCTCCTTACAGTCAAGATGGGGACGTAGTTACCGGTTCAGAGTATACAGAAAAAAACAAACAAAGATGCCCAAAGCTACTTTTAATGTGACAAAAATACGCAGTGCAATACCTATATATTCTCTTGAAAAAGGGTCATTCAGTTCAACCCTTTGGCCTTAAGCCTGCTGCCACTTCAAGGCATAACCGTTAGCAGGTCCAAACACTCCCTGAGTTAAAATTCTTATTTACCTCTATAATTAGGGGAAGAATGATCACATTGGATATGTCGTAACCTGGTAAAATGAAACTGACCAGCCAACTTGGAAAGGGGGGAGGGGCGAGCTTAAACCTTGGGGGGGAGGGGCACTAACCTCCCAAAAACAGCTGAGAACAGGAGAGAGCAGGGCTGTTGCTATGGGACTGGGCAGCTTCCTCCATCCTGATTGACTGCTGCTGGGTAATGTAGCCAATCAGGAGGAGGTGTCAGGAGCCTGGGGCCAAGGAGAGGAGGAAACAGCATAGAGCAGAGAGAGGGTGTGTGGTGTGCGTGTCAAGCACGTCACACCCTTCACCATTGTGTCCAGTATTTTTAGAGAAGCCAACTGGCAACCCTAGTACAAAGTGACATCAATTATATAAACAAAATTGGCATATGAATAATGATAACTTAATGTGATTTGTGAACGGCGCTAACACACCAAATAAGTGAATAAAGTGCAGTATACTTTAAATAAGTGAAAAAGGTGATCTCTAATAAATTTCTCAACCTTCCAGGAATATGTATAGATTCCTTTACGAGATAGCTTGTCCAGGGTAGGAAGGGAGCGACGATATCAGGGATACACCGAAAAAATAAAAAACATATAATAGTGCAATATATCAAGACCGCTTGGATAGCAGGAAAGCTTGACTCTTTAGAAATGCCTACTTACAGCAGGTCAGATAACAAACAGCATTTTCTACACCACTGGTAGAGATGGGTCTTAATCTTCTAAACCAGGACAGGTTTTCAACAGGGAGTATACTCAGATCCGCTCTCAGACAGGAGATAGTGTATGATGAATGTCATGCAAAACAAAGGAAAAATCAGATACAATTAATAAAGACAAATTTAGTTTTTCATTTTTAACCAATTTTAATAAGGATTCAAATAAAATTGTAAAAATTATAAAGAAACATTGGCATATTGTCCAAAATGACATAATACTAGGTGATGTGGTTCCAGATGTACCTATGGTTATATTCAGGAAGGCAAATAATTTGAAGAATCAACTAGCCCCAAGTTCATTGCCCAAAATAAAAGAAAAAAGAGAAAATAATTGGTTACCTGTAATAAAAGGTTTTTTTGGGTGCACAGTTTGTAAGGCCTGTAAATATAGAACAACTGATAAATTCACTTTCACTTCCCATGTGACAAAAGAAAAATATGATATTAAACATCATGTCACATGTAGAACTGATTATGCAATATATATGATCACATGTCCTTGTGGTCTTCAATATATAGGCAAAACCTCCAGAGATGTAAGGATAAGAATCCTAGAACACCTAGGTAACATTAGAAGAGGGCTAACCACACACCTTTTGTCAGAACACTTGATTAAATATCACCAAGGGAACACCACAGGATTGACCTTTAAGGTCTTGGAAAAAGTACTACCTCATTGGAGGGGAGGAGACCGTAATGTTCAACTAACTAAAAGGGAAACTTACTGGATCTTCACATTGAAAACCTTAGCTCCTAGGGGACTCAATGTGGATATCGAATTAGGAGTGTTCCTGTAAAATAATGTTGGATTGTGAATATAATATTTTATTAATCCTGTTTTCTTTTTCTTTTCTTTTTTGCATATGCTTTTGAGTAATACCACAATCGTCGTGATTTTAATAGTCCTAACTTGATATATAGTTTAGAAAGCTTTTTAAGTATTTTTATATTTTATATGATGCCATGTAGACATTTTCCTGTATTATTCTTGTGTTTTATTATTATTGCTATTTTTTATCCTGTATTGTATAAATGATAGTAAGACAGAAAAAGTCAATTACACTACACCAACCCACTCTGTTAAATATATGTGATACCACTTTAACTGAATAATTAGATCTTGATTAGAGGGAGGGCATTAGGGTATATAGTAGTAGAGTAAGCAGCCAATAGACACTCCTGATGAAGTCGCAAGAGAGAGCGACGAAACGCGTTGAGTGTTCCAGTCAAACAGCTAAGAGAAGAGGAACACGAAAAATCCACTGATACCATCTGATCCGGTAGTCCTCGGCGCACCGGAAGTGACGTATCGGGAGCCTGGGAGGTTCTCGGCGTGCCGGAAGCGAAGGAACGAGAGCTCCGGTGTGGATCCAAGTGTCTCCTGAGAGAGCGGAGGTGAACAAGTACCCCGAGGAATCGCAAGTCCCAGGGATATTCGTCAACCACTACCTATGAGTGCCCATATCGACCGTACTAAGTGTAAGCCTTGAATCGTGTATTTGATATTATAATTGTTTTACCTTTACACTATATGGTCTCTCTTTTTTCTCCTCTGGAGGTTGTGATTGGTGGCTGCTGCTTACACATAGGGCGCATCCACCCCTTAAGTTGGATGAATGTCTGATTTGATTACTTAAATGTGAGTAGTCATTTTGGATCAATTTCACTTTTTTCACTGTTTAAACATTTTTGCGCTATGATATGTTCTTCTATTTTATGACTTCAAGACGAACTCCCCTGACGCTTAGAAAAAACAGCACATAACACGACAGGTTTTAGGTATGCATTACATTGTCCCTGGCTTATGGTGCTACTTAGCTACCAGGGACCCACAGTTTTCAGGTATAACCAGTCGGGCTTCACATTTATTATGAAGACTGGCTACCCTTTACCGCACCTCTGCTGCCCATCCTATTTCTCTAACCTCCTTCTATTGCACTGGCCACTCCCTTGACCTGGTTTATTACTGCTTCTTCTCAGTTTCTAACCCCTCTAAAATGCCCTTTCTTCTCTCTGATCATCACCTCCTAAACGTTAACCTCACTCTACCCTATGCAGCTTCCACAACACCTACTTCCACATGCACATAGAGAAACCTACATTCCCAAAAACCCCTCCAATTTTCAACATCTCTACAACCCTTCCTCTCTCCCATCTCTGCCATTTCCTGTTCAAACTTAGCAACCTCTCTATACAACAGCATACTCTCATCGGCATTAGACAAGACTGCTCTCATCACCAAACGTCACCCACAACAATCGAAGTCGTAACCATGGCACACACCTTTCACCTGCTACCTCCAAAAGTGCTCACACACTGCAGAACATTTCTGGAGGAAATCCCACTCAAAAACAGACTTCCTCCACTATAAATGTATGCTCTCCTCCTACAGCACTGCCCACTCCCTTGCCAAGCCAACCTACTTCTCTTAACTCATACAAACTTTGTCCTTCATCCCTCAACACCTACTTGCCACCTTTAACTTCCTTCTCCACCCAACTACACATACACCCCTTTACCCCCATGGCCTGAGATCTTGTCACCTACTTCACAGACAAGATTAAATGTATCAGACATGACAACTCCATGTAAAGCTCCACATGCAACTTGTATCTCCTCCCGCATATCTAAATCCACTCTCAGCTCATTTTCTCATGTGACCAAGGATGAGTTCTCTACGCTCCTCACCATCTCACCATATATTCAGCCCCATTGAACTTATTCCCTCACATCTGCTCCTCGCCCTCTCTGGCACACTAAGCCCTACCCTAACTAACCTTTTGAATCTCTCTATCACCTCTGGCACATTCTCATCTTCTTTCAAACATGCACTCCTCACGCACATTCCCAAGAAACCCTCACTTGACTCATCCTCTCCCTCTAACTACCACACTATCTCTCTTCTTCCCTTTGCCTCTAAGCTATTTGAGCAACTTGTATACAACCGCCTGACTCCCTTTCTCTCTTCCAACTCCCAGCTTGAATCTTTACAGTCTGGTTTCCATCATCTACACTCCACCGAGAGAGCACTAACAAAAGTGACCAATGACCTACTTGCAGCAAAGGGTAATTTCTCCATACTAATTCTCCTGGATCGCTCTGCTGCTTTCAACACTATTGAATCACTCCTTTCTCCTAAATATTCTTCCCTGCATTGGCCTGAGTGACAAAGCCTTCTCCTGGCTCATGTCCTACCTATCCAACCGCTCCTTCAGTGTTTCCTTCCCTGGTGTCTTCTCCACTTCACTCCCTCTTTCTGTTGGGGTCCCACAAGTCTCTGTCCTTGGTCCTCTGCTCTTCTAACTCTACACCTCTTCTCTTTGTGAACGAATACAATCTTTTGGCTTTTAATTTCATCTTTATGCTGATGACACCCAAATCTCTCTCTCCTCCCCTGACCTCTCCCCCTCTCTCCTGTCCTGTGTCTCCAACTGTCTTTCTGCAATCTCCTCCTGGATTTCTCACCACTACCTGAAGCTAAACATGCCCAAAACAATTAATATTCTTTCCTCCTTCCACTGATACACCAACACTCTTACTCACTGTCAATAACACCAGAATATTTTCAAGCCCGCTATCTATGGGTGATCTTTGACTGTGATCTCTCCTTCATTCATCAACTTCAGTCCCTCACAAAGTCCTGCCATCACCACTTCTGAAATATTGCCAAGATATGCCCCTTTTGCTCTCATGATGCAACTTAAATCCTAATCCACCCACTCATTATGTCCCACCTCGATTACTGTAATCTTCTCTTAGACCGCATTCCCCTTGTCCACATCTCTCATCTCTAATCCATCCAAAATGCTGCTCATCTACCTCACTCGCCACTCCACTTCTACTATACATATCTCTACACTGGCTTCCCATAATCTCTAGAATTAAATGTAAAACCTTAGTAATGATTTACAAAGGTTTCAACGACACTGTCCCCTTTCATCTCAGCCCTCATCCACAAATACATACTACCCACACCATACATCTTTCCTCCCACCTTATTACCTCATCTCCCTCTTGCCGGTAAGACTTCTCCCGTGCTGCCCCCTCTCTCTGGAATTCCTAACCACGTACCATCAGACTCTCCCCCAGCTTCAAGATGTTTAAAAACTCCCGGAAAAGTAATCCATTCAAGGAAGCCTTCTTACCCTACCTCTAACATCCTACACCCCTCCTCCTCCTCCAACCCCATTGGGATCAGCTGTGTGGCTGGACCAATCTCCACCCTATGTAACATCCCAGCCCCCCCAAAAAATCTTAATGACTTCAGCTGTCAGACGGGGCCATATTCTAACCTGAGTCACACCTTTTATCCTACTATAAAAAGCCACTTTACCTTCTTGTTTCAACATTGTCCCTCATTCCCCATAGATTGTAAGCTCTGATGAGCAGGGCCCTCATGACCACTTTGTATCTGATTGTGCATGTTTGTCTTCACCTGTATGTAACTGTTTATGCTTACGTAATATACATAACTCTGTACCCCACTGTAGCGCGCTGTGGAATATGTTGGTGCTTCACAAATAAACAATAATAGTAAAAATTACACGTGCGACATAGATCAACTGTGCTGAATGGGGAATTGTCCCAGGTACTGAGCTAGTGCATACTCAGAGCAACCAATAGATGCCGCTGTGGGTGAGCATCTTATGTGTCCACCTTATGCACAATTGTACCGTCAGCTGTAATCAGGCACAGTACAACTACTTTTCTAAATTATTCTTCCACTTATTGGTTTTAAAGCAGCAAGGGATGAAAATAGTCCATTAGATCCTTCAAGATTGAAGCTGTTCTATTTGTTCCAATCTTTTATTCTTCAGAGATTTTTTTTGTTGGTGGACTTTACTCTATGTAGGCGCTTGCTAAACCCGCCACTAAAGGAGAGTATGAATAAATTTCAGCCATAAAATTTCCTTTACCCCCCCTCCCCCCCCCAACCCCAACCCGCTACTGCTCATCCTCGTGTGATGCTGTCATTCAACGCGATGTAAATGCAGCTGCATGGATATTACAGCACAGGTACCACTCAAGGAGGCAGAAGACATGCCTCAACCAGACTGCCCCCTTCCTCACCCATTATATATATATAATATCCCCATTATATATATATATATAAGGTTAAAGGTACAGCCTTGTAGTCAATACTTCTTAATAAAAGAAAATAAAGTCTTGTTGACTTCATGAATCGATGTATATATTATTATTGATTTACTGTGTTTTTAGGGTGGGGCGGGGGTACTTTGGGCCCTCTGCGGTTATTTAGGATATTCTACAACCAATAATTGTTCGCCATAGCAGAATAAGGATTGGAGAAAGCATTTATAATATTGTCCTTTTATTCCTCAGTGATCATACTCCTTGTGCAGTGACTCCTACAGCATAAATGAACACTGCCCTGAAAGAGGAATTGTCCCAGGTACTGAACTGTAGTGTGTACTCCGAGCAACCAATAGATGTCGCTCCATAAGAGCATTTCTTTCTCATGGTAAACCTCCAGGCTGCTCAAATACTGAATTCCCACCAATAGATGTCGCTCTGTGTAATCTTATGTTCCTTTTAATGAATTTTCTTTACGTGTGTTTGTGATGTAGGATTTTTCATGTGACTATAAGTGAGTATATATATTTTTGTATATGTTTATATATATATTGTTATATATGTATATATATATATATATATATATATATATATATATATATATATATATATACATATATAACAATATATATATAAACACATACAAAAATATATATACTCACTTATAGTCACATGAAAAAAAAAAAATATATATATATTACAATGTGTGTGTACAGGTATATATGCATTATCTCTTGGTATACATTTGATAGATTGATATATTATCCACATACGCCGACTGTCTTGTCCCATTTCCCTCCCCCTGATTGTCTAGGTCGCTTTTACATTTCAATAGAGAGTAGCCTTTTATGCCTCAGCTGTTAATTTTCACACTGGTGTGACAGCATCCACTTTATCTTAATATCCCACTTCCTCTCACCCACCATTGCAACCAGATATCCCTCTTACTAGACTGTATACAATATTTTCTGTTTATGTATGTCTGCCCTACCTGATGAAGAACCCTGAGAGGTTCAAAAGCTGGTAACACATCAACTACTTGTTGGTCAATAAAAGGTATCATACCACCTACTCCCTCTCTCTCTCCTGCTATTTCTTGATAATACACAGGCTTATATTCAGCTGTTAGTAGGCACAGGACCACTTCTTTGCTAAATGTCACTTACACATATCGTTTTGAGTACTTCACTATGTATGTATGTATGTCTTTATTTATATAGCGCCATTGATGTACATAGCGCTTCACAGCAGGAATACACGTGACAATCATAAAATTAACAAATAATACAAATAACACGTAATGGAAATACGTGCTTACAGACATAAAAGTGAAATTTAGGAAAAGGAGTCCCTGCCCTGAACCACAATCTAATAGTTAAGTGGTTGGAAAGGTGTAAATTATCAGCCATGGAGCTACTCATATGCTTGGTTAAGGAGGTGTGTTAAGATGGGTCTTAAAGATAGACAGAGAAGGTGCTAGTCAGATATTGAGGGAGGGGTATTCCAGAGGTGCGGGGCAGTCAGTGTGAAAGGTTTAATGCGGGGGAGGGCTTTAGACACAAAAGTGGTAGAGAGAAGGCATTCGTAAGTGATACCTTTTTTAATTTAGTCCAAATAAAAAAGGTATCACCTAATATTGAAGTACTCATTTACTCTACACCGGGGGAACGCAAACTGGGGGCGCAAGATTTTCAGGGGGGGGGGGGAGGGGCAGTTATGGAGGTCCTGCACTCTCCCCCAAGGCATTTAAATAAAATGCTGGGGGGCCGCGCGAGGCCTCTATAATACACTCCCCTTCCCTTCCAGCGATGCATCGTCATGGTAACCTGACGTCAAATCACGCAGCGGGGTCAAGGGACGTCACGTTACCATGGCAACGTGACGTCACATGGCCCCGCGTGTCATTTGACGTCGGGGCCAAGCAGGGGGGGTGGGAGCGAGCCGCAGAGAAGGGCAGGCAGGGGTGTGCAAGGCACCCCTGTCTACACTATTGCAACTGGACCAGCACGGCTATTTCTTCTCAATTCACTTATTTTAAAAGCCGCAGCAAATCATATAAGCGACATGTACATTATTATCCATCCAATAGATGGCGCTGTGTGTTCATGGGTCTTTCTACAGTATTTCTGATTTTTATATAATGTAACTATTAACCACAGCAGACTAAGGATTTGGGAAAGCATTTAAAACATATAATATTGTCATTTTAGCATCAGACATCACACACCATGTGCAATTACTTCTGCAAATACAGATTAACATTGCGCTGAATGGGGTAATGTCCCAGGTACTGAACTTCGTGTGTACACCGAGGAACCAATAGATGGCGCTGTGTGTCAGCATATTGTGTTCTCCAACGCAGAATCTTACACTCAGCTGTTATCATGCACAGTGTCACTACCCAGTCAGTTGTGGAAAAATGAAACCAGGTGGATCTACACCAATGTATTAATAAACCATATATAATCCACTAAATATCACACATGTATGTCCCAGCATGAATTTCCAATGCAAAATGATATGAAACTAATTAAAAAAATTGTGCTGTGGATGCCTATTTGACCCAAATAAAATTATAAGAAAATGACAATAAAAATCACAATACTTAGAACATAATGTCCTTGTGAGTCCATGAAAAAATAAAGTCCAATACAGCAAAATGACCGCACTAAAACAGGAAACAGGCAGCCTTCTGTTAGGGCCCAACGACCTCCCCACTCCACCTGTATAGAAAAAGAAAAGAAAAAAAGCGTCCAATCCTAGTGCATTACTGTATAAAAAATGGATTTAATGTTCCAAAAGCTCAATGGTCAAACTCACAAACAATGAAGGTAAAAAAGCATGTATTAGATCAATACTCCGAATGGTCATCAAGAACCTCTCCTCTGCTCAGCTGCTCCGCAAACCGGTATAATCCTCGTGAGTCTATATAAAAATATATATCTTACTTTAGTTATCAGAAGTCAATTATAGCATGTATTCCAAGCAAGTAATAGTATGGACATTTCAATACTAAAATAAATTATACTCTCAAATCTTTTATTAAATTAAAAACATTGCCATCTCAAATACAATTTCTGTGACAAAACACAACTGTTTAATTTGACTGATTTCTTCCCTCAGCTGGTCAGTGCTCACCTCTTGTGGTTGTTTTCTTAGGGAGTGTCTTCTTTGAATAGTGTGAAGTCGCTCTCCTGCTGGGACAGAAGTCTGTGATAGTGCTGGGGGTGGATATAATGTGCTGGGACTGGGTGTGATATCTTTACTGGTTATATCTCTGAATGAGGCTGGATTTTTGGTGTGTATTGCTTTGTTGTCTGTCACACTGTTTTTTTATTTTTATTTAAGGGGAGCTCATTTTCATTAACTCTTGCCTGGACTTTAAGTAACTGGAAGATACTCTCAAATTCCTGCAGACTGCTCTCACTGCCTTGGACCATGATGGTGCTATTGTGATAAAGATTTGCAGTTAGCACAGTGCTGTCTGTCTCAACAGCATGGTTTATTAGCTGTCTTCCATTACTAACTCCTCTCTTTGTGATGTGTGTGTAGTGTGTGCATGTTGCAGTGTGCCGGTCTGCAGGGGATTCAGCAAAGAAAAGTAAAGTTGTTGTTTTTTTTTCTCCTCTGCTGTATATTGGGAAAACTAGCAAACAGAGTTTCTGGATTTTCTTTTGTTATTTTATGCTGAAATCGTTTCTTGGCCCTTTTGCTCTTCAGTTCCTCAGGGTATCTGATTTCAGATGTGTTAGTAATATCTGGGGACGGGGTTATCAGCCGTGTCTGTTTGCTTAGGGTGTTTGTCTTGTTGTCTTTTTTATTTTTTAAAGAGAAGTTTTCCATTTTTGTTGCTCTATATTTGTATCTCTATTTTGTGTATTATTCTGTGTGTTTCCCTGTGTTGTTTACATTGTAGGTGCAGTAATATAGGTAGATTCTTTCCGTTTGTATTACACTTCCTCTCAACAACCATTGCAATCAGGTATCCCTCGTACGGCACTGTATATAATATTCTCAGTTTCTGTATTTCTGCTATACCTGATTCAGAACCCAGAGAGGTGTGAAAGCTTGTAACATATCAACTAATTGTTGGTCAATAAAAGGTATCATACCATCTTCCCCTCCTTTGTTAGGCTGCGCTTATAGTACTGGCGGCGGCGGCAATGTCGCGCAGCGCCGCAGCAAGTACATGCATTCCGTCGTGGATGCCCATAGTGGGCGCGATCGCGACGGAGCAGTCACGATCGCCGGTAGTCAAAGGATTTTTACTTTTTGGGCGATTGCCGTGTTGACGTCAGCGGCACGTGAGCGGTTCAGCCAATGAGGGCGAACCGCTCACGGCCACGCCTCCTGGTCGCCCTCTGGTCTCCTGCACCAGAGTGCAGGAATTGCTATTGCGACGGCTGACGTCACGCGGTCGCGTCGCTGTAGCCCGTAGTATAAGCGTAGCTTTATTTCTCTCTAATACACAGTCTTACACTCAGGTGTTATCAGGCACAGGGCCACTTCTTTGCTAAATGTCACTTACATATATCTTTTGAGTACTTCATTATTAGGAGATACCTTATTTATTTTAGTCCGAATAAAAGAGGTATCACATAATAATGAAGTACTCATTTACTCTACACTATCGCAACTGGACTAACACGGATATTTCGTCTCAATTCACTTATCATTTTAAAAGCAGCAACAAATCATTTAAGGAATATATATATATATATATATATATATATATATATATATATATATTATATATATATACAGTGTTCGACAAATCCATTCACCTACAGGCCCGTGGCGACTGGATTTGACCTCGTGGCGACCTCCTCATGGCCGCCCAAGCAGGGCGGGATTGGGGGCAGGACTAGGTGGCAAGTAGATATATATATATATATTATATAAAAACAAATATATATATATTCACAGCGCTTCTCCGTGTAGGGAGCATGCAGCTATAGAAAACATTGGCCTTACATTTGTGTAAAACAGACAGTGAATCCCAGCGCTTCTCCACCGAGCCACCATCAAAAGTCTTTATGTAACTTTATGTAACCAAAAGTCTTCTATGTTTTACAGATTTAGTTTTCACTGTGAATATTTATTTTCCCATTTGATGGTGGCTCGGTGGAGAAGCGCTGGGATTCACTGTCTGTTTTACACAAATGTAAGGCCAATGTTTTCACTGGCTGCATGCTCCCTACACGTACACGGAGAAGCGCAGAGAATATATATATATTTTTTTATTATTATTATTCAACCAATAGATGGCGCTGTGTGTTCACGGGTCTTTCTACAGTAATTATGTTTCTTATATAGCGTTATGTTTCGCACAGCAGGATTTGGGAAAGCATTTAAAATATACTATATGCTATTTTGTTATTTTCGCTTCAGAGATCACACACCATGTGCAATTACTTCTGCAAATACAGATTAACATAAATAATAGGTATAAATTAAAGCAGAAAAACTCCATAAAAGCCTAATATATTTTCTATAATAATACTGGTTGAGCAGTTTTATTTTAATTAATAGGAAAAAAATATTATTATGAATATATATATATATATATATATATATATATATATATATATATATATATATATATATATATATATATATATATATATATAACTTATTAGCGAAACGCAGCCCAAACCACAAACCTGAATCTCATCCTGGGAGTACCCCTATAGTTTCACCCCCTCCCAACACTGGCCAGAATTTTCAATTTAGCCCAGTATCTGAAGAGGAGATTACACAAGCGCTCCTCAAACTAAAACTAAGCAGCCAATGTGGACCTGACTTACTACAATCTAGGTTCCTACGACTTGGTGCCCCAGCCATTGCCAAACCAATTGCGTCCATAGTCAACTCTATCCTGTCTGCAGGCCATATCCCTAAGACCTGGAAAACTGCCAGAGTTGTCCCAATCTTTAAAAGTGGGGACAAAAACACTGCCGCAAACTACAGGCCAATCTCCTTTCTCCCAATCCTATCCAAAGTCATGGAAAAATGTGTCCACTCCCAATTAAGCGTTTCTATACCAAGACAAATTTCCCTAGCCAATTCCAATCTGGGTTTCGTCCCAAACACTCCACCGTAACTACCCTGCTAAATGTTTGCATTGAAATCCAGTGTGGAATGGAACGGGGACAACTCACTGGTGCAGTATTCCTAGATTTTGCAAAGACTTTTGACACAGTTGATCATGCTATCCTGCTTAACAAACTCCAGAGCTGGTTTCAGTCCTACCTATCAGGAAGATCCCAACATGTGTCCATCTCAGGCTCTAACTCCAACCCCCTGGATATCACCTGTGGTGTCCCGCAAGGCTCTGTTCTGGGGGCCCTACTCTTCTCAGTGTTCATTAATGATCTTCCCACAGCTTGTAAGGAAGCCTCAATACACATTTATGCAGATGACACAATCCTATATGCACATAGCCATAGCCTCTCTGACCTTCAACACATACTTCAGTCTGACTTTTTGAGACTCGAAAACTGGATTTCCCAAAACAAACTGTTTTTAAACACTGACAAGACTGTAAAGCTTCCAGCGACTGAGCTCCTGATTAGAACCAATGCTAACACCACCCTAACCCCTGTCACTAGTTTTAAATACCTGGGCATATGGTTTGACTCCCACCTAACATTCGGGATGCACATTGATACCTTGACAACCAAGACCTATGCCAAACTAGGGGTACTTTACAGGAACAAATGCTCCCTAAGTCTCCTGGTCAGAAAGCGTATTGCACAGCAGATGCTAATGCCAATTATTGACTATGGAGACATAGTATATGGCTCGGCACCTCAAACCCACCTTAGCAAACTTGACACCCTCTACAATTCAATTTGTCGTTTTGTTCTCCAATGCAACTACAACACAGATCACTGCGAAATGCTCAAAGAACTAGATTGGTCAACACTAGAGTCTAGGCGCAAAGTTCACCTTTCCTGTCTTGCCTTTAAATTCTTCATGGGCAAGCTACGCAGCTGCCTGAACAAGCTCCTCACCCCTACCACATGCAGCACTTATCACCTGAGATCAGACTCCAAAAGACTATTCATGGTCCCAATGCTTAACAAAGTATCCGGACGTTCCTCCTTCTCCTTCCGTGCACCCCAAAACTGGAACAACCTACCAGAGACTCTCAGATCCACCACCAGTTTAAGTTCTTTCAAATCTAAGGCTGTCTCACATTTTAATCTGGTCTGTAACTGTTACAAAAGCCTATAATATATATTAACTGTGCATGCAATGTCTTGTATATAATGTATACCCTGTTCATTTATGTAACTGTATTTGTAACCATGTATTATTTGTTTTACTCTGTGCCCAGGATATACTTGAAAACGAGAGGTAACTCTCAATGTATCACTTCCTGGTAAAAAAAAAAAATAAAAAAAAAATATATATATATATATATATATATATATATATATATATATATATATATATATATATATATATATATATATAATTATCAATAGAAAAAAATCCCATCATCTATCAATGGAAATAAAATCCTCTGACAGTCAACAACAGAGAAGTTCTTCAAATCATTTAAGGAACATACATTATTCTCCAACCAATAGATGGCGCTGTGTGCTCATATGTCCGTCTACAGTATTTCTGCTTCTTATTAACCACCGCAGACCAAGGATTTGGGAAAACATTTAAAACATATAATATACAACGTTTCGCTTTACAACGCCATTTTGAGTAACGCATTGTGTCGGAAAACCGAGGACTGCCTGTATTTCTGCTTTTTATATAGTGTAACTATTAACCACGGCAGACTAAGGATTTGGGAAAACATTTAAAATATACTGTATGCTATTTTGTCATTTTAGCTGCAGAGATCACACACCGTGTGCAATTACTTCTGCAAATACAGATCACCATTGCGCTGAATGGGGTAATGTCCCAGGTACTGAACTTCGTGTGTACACCGAGGAACCAATAGATGGCGCTGTGTCAGCATATTGTGTTCTCCAACGCAGAATCTTACACTCAGCTGTTATCACGCACAGAGTCACTACTTTTCTAATTGACACTTCCACTGATTGTTTTAAAAGCCGCAGTGGTGATACTTAACATGTGCATTTACTTAATAAAGTGTCACATTTCTATTTGTAAAGTCTATTATAATAACAAGTAGTGGCACTGAGCCGAAATTCTACATCTGTTAAACATTGGGGCAAAGTCATTGGAGAAAAATGGATACAATATTTCTGCTTATAAAACAGACAGGATAAAAGACTTTATCCTTAAATAAATTTCACTTATCTTTCAACAAAGTGAAACAGCAGCGTGTTTAATAAAAAAAAAAAGTTTGTAGTATAAAAAGAGGGGTCAGGAGTGAAAGAGTTTACAATCTGAGTGCTGCTTTTTACATTCCAGTATCATAAACCATAGGCATAAATCAAAGCAGAAAAATCCCATACAAGTTTAAGATATTTTCAATAATAACACTGGTTGAGTAGTTTTATTTTCATTATTAGGAAAAATATCCCATTATTTATCAATGGAAAAAAAAATCCTCAGTCAATAAAAGAAAAGTTATACAAATCCTAAAATGAACATATCCAACCAATAGATGGCGCTGTGTGCTGTGGTTTTCATACATTGTATCTGCTTGCATAGGTCGATTTGTTCATCATAGCAGACAAAGGTTTGGGGAAAGAATTTCCAACATATGATATTGTAATTTAAACTTCAGACATCACACCCCGTGCCTGTCATTATAAGGTCATGTCAATATTCAGTATTCTAACAAACTGACATACAAACAGTTAACTTGAATTACAAGTTACAGCTTTAAAAATACATGAATTGTTTTTTATTGGGGTCACTGACCTGGCCAGGTTTTTTGTGTTTGTCTAGATAAGATACCAGAGAGGGAAGCAACAGAGAAGCAGCTGCTAAGATGAGCTCCTAACTCTTATCAACGTTATGCAATCTCAGTGAGCTAATTTGCAAGAAAAACATAGTCTTCAATAAAAACTGAACAAGAAAAGCAAGCAAGATAATTCTGCAACAAAGATTACTAGAGACAAACCAGAAAACAACAAGGAAATCAAAAGTCCCTGAAACCCCAACAGAAACCTGCAGAGAAGAGCAAATGGTAAGAATCTACCTATATTACCGCACCGGCAATAACAACAACAACACAGGAAAACACACAGCATAATACAGAAAATACAGACACAAATATATGGAAACAACTAATAAATGGAAAAAACGTATCTTTAAAAAAATAAAAAAGACAGCACGACTCTCAGCAACAGAAATCATGGGGCCCAGGACAAATAAAAGGAGCAGCCCCCCCCCCCAACCCAACCCATAGTGCACCTCCACAATTTTTATTTTTTGGGGTGGGTGACAGGATGAGTGACTGGGTGGGTGGGTGAGTGACTGGGCCCGACTATGCATTTATTTATCATGCTATAAGACATTAAGCCAAAAGCGGGATTCACTAAGAAATGAAGACCATTTTTTTAAGCTGATAAAATAATGCACTATCGTTCGACATGTTTTGTATCAGTGCTATCGCGCTATAAATTCTATAGCGCGATAACTGATAAGAAAAACTACAGCCTGTAAGAGCTGCATGGAGACGCTGTGTCTCCATGCACGGCTCTTACAGGCGATCGTGCATTAAAAAGATTGATTTTGATAATAGTGTACATGAGCACTGGGTCTCCTGAGCTGAACCGCATTGGTTCGCAGCCTCAGGGACTCCTACTTCCTGAGATTCAAGCCCCGTTATGGGGTGCTGGTATCACCTGCGCTTTTAAATCTCCCGCGTCATGTGACCGGGGGATTTAAATCTTGCACTGGGATACCGGCCCCCATAATGGGGTCTGAATCTCAGGTAGTAGGGGGTCCCGAGACTTAAACTAATGCGGTTTGAGTCAGGAGACACCCTGCTCATGTACACTATTATCAAAATCCCAATAACAATAAAATACATTTCATTACCATAGCGGCTATCTGCTATGGTAATGAAGCAGCTTTAATTTATTTTTTATTAATAGTGTGCGGGAACAGGGGGTCTCCTGAGATGAACCGCAGTGATTACAGCCTCCTAGCCCCCTGCTTCCTGTTACATTCAAATAAATACCCCCCCTTTTTTGTGTCTCTGGCTGCTTAGGGGTGATAAAAAGCCATTATAGAGTGATACTGCACTGTTATCACTGCTTTGTGAATAGCAGATCAGGCAGTATCACACTGTAAAGGCATTTATCGCCCATTAAACCACTTATCAATGCTTTGTGAATAGGCCCCTTAAAGTCCAGGCCAGACTTGAAGAAAGGAATCTTCCCTCAAATAAGAAAACAGTGCAATACGCATCAAAAATTGAGTCCAAAACAAACAAACAAAAAACCAAATGCATGGCAAATATGCAGGCTCTAAAAACTACTGTAATAACCCTGCAGCAGGACAATAAGCAGATCAGAGACGAACTGAGGAAACTCAAAGAGAAACATAAAATGATAGTCTCAACCAATGAGAGAGAAAACCCAGGGACTCACATTGTAACATCAACACAACAAAAAAAACATTAACAAAAATATCCCAAGAGAGTGACAACCAGCCCACAATCACTGATAATCAGCCAAGACAGGAGTCACTAACACACAACACAGAGCAAACCCCCAGCTCAGACATAGTCACAGCAAGAACAAAGACAGACTCAATCCCAACCACTGGCTCAACAATAAACACTACTGTCCCAAAAATAACACAGCAATGCACATGTTGAGAGCAACAGCAAGCACAGCACAACAACTGGAACAGACGCCAGGCAGAACAACACAAACATAATAATACTCAGACTCAAATGGAAAATACCTGAACAGCGAGCAACTATTCCCAGGCAAGAACATAACCAAGATCAACTGCCCCACGACACAGAAAGGCCTGAATATTCTAAATACACCAAACTTCAGAAACTCTGGATACATCATCAGCCACACAGGTACCAATGACCTCCAGACCCAGCAAAGGCATCTTATTATTATGAACCTGACACGAGTAGTTCAGAGAACAACACCACAATTTCCCACCACAACGATAATCATGTCTACCTTTCTACCAAGAAGAGATCTCAACTATTACCATCCAAAATATCCACTCAGAGTTGGTAAAAAGATGCACATCTCTCCCCCATGTACACCTGGCTCAGCATGACTCCATCATACCACAACATCTGTATGACCATGTGCACCTCAACCAGCAAGGCACGTGCTACTTTGCAAAGACCTTGAAAGATGTCACCGTGGTGAGAACAGCCAAATACCACCTGCAGGACAGGACACTGCGCCATGGACTACACAAAACTCATGAGACACAGAGGTACCCACACTGACACCCACACCCAGACGGGAGCATTGGAACAACCATCCAGCATCACAGATCAGGATCACACCAACAACCTCCAGAACCAGCCCAACTGCCAGCAATGAACTAAATGAAATCCGGGCACTGCTCACTACTATCTCTACCAGACTGATGTAAGTATGCAAAATTCTACCAACACCATTACCAGAAACAAGCATACATCACATATGCAGAGAAATGAGAAATACATAAATGCTAAGAATGAAAACTTGCAAATTAGCTCACTGGAAGGTTTAAAATACCCAAGATGGGATCTTTTTAAATTAGCAGCTGGAACATTCAGGGCACGAATGCTTCAGCTTTTGATTCTAAAACACAAGATCCAGACTTCATAAACAATTTGATGAATGTAGACATTCTTATCCTACACAAAACATGGATCCAATTGGAGGTTACGTCTCTCACCACAAAGGTGTGAAACGAGGCCGCCATTCAGGAGGAACCATAATATGGTAAAAGGAGGAGCTTAAAAGCCGAATAAACCCAATAAAAAGAGGAGATATTCATGTGGCTACAAATAAAAGGCTCCCTGTTCACCCATCAACATGACACATACCTATGTGCAGCATACACACCCCCTCCGACTCCCCATACTACAAGCCAGACATCTGTGAGATCCTGTAGACAGAGGCAATCCACTTTCAGACCCTGGGTAAAGTGCTGATATGTGGAGACCTCAAAGCCAGTATGCAAGAAGGAGGCAGGCACATGGTCTTTAGCAGGAATTAATTTAATGTGCCATATAAACACACAAATTGTTGAAGCTGCTCTATTTCTATCTGAAACACATAAGCCCTTTATCCCCTGTACCCAATTTTCCAACTTTATCTGTCCATGAAATGTCTATGAATTACCTGTATAACCCTGTTCTTTTATCGTAACCATGTATTTTTTATAACTCTGTGCCCAGGACATACTTGAAAACGAGAGGTATCTCTCAATGTATTACTTCCTGGTAAAACATTTTTATAAATAAAAATAAAATAAAAATGCTTATCGCTCTCCAACTATTCAATATAGAGTCTAGTTTAACTCATGGTGCATAGGGTAAAAACTGATATGAATACATAAATCCAAAGGGGGGGGTTGAAGCCCCCAGTGGAGCAAGAAACCCAGGGCTGCACTCACGAGAGAAAGGTAAGGGGGACCACACAATGTGTCCCGGGCCAATAGCCCTGTGCTACGCAACGCAAAACAAAAAAGGTTTATTTATATACAAGGGAAAGGAACATCAGGGGGTGTGGGGAAAGTGGGGAGAGAGAAGTGCGTTAAAACATAAGGTAGGTGGTGACCAGGGCAGAACAAGGTCCCATATATCAGGTATACTAAAAGTATATATTGATTCCTAGTATATATGATACTTAGGGTACTGGCTGATATGAGACTTGGATGACCAGAAAAAACAAACAAACAGGGTGTATGCTTTTAGCAGCTGCAATCAGCTAAAGTACATACGGGCTAGTCTAACACTAGTGATGTATATCATTGCTGCTAATGTCCCAAACTGACATGAGGGAGACACCTAGTGTATGCCCATGCATCTATATTCAAACCTTAGCACTGTTATTAGTCGGGCACATATAAATACACAATTAGTCCCCTGTAATGGGGAAACGTTCGTATTAATAGCCTCCCGCAAATGTACTGTGTAGTGCTGTATCACTTCACACAGGGCGGTATAACCGGCATGAAAGATGCATATGTCAAAGACAAGGTCTAATACTACCCGTTCCGCCGCGTGACTGTTAGGTGACTCGGTACACCAACTCTCCTGGCATCATCCTGGTCGCCCCCACCTACGTCAAAGGAATGATGTCATCTAAAACCGACGGGCCGTTTCGCATAGGAACCTATGCTTCGTCAGGGCTTAAAGTGGTAAGGAGACTCACTTCACTAATTCTTTAAATACCCGTTTTCGTAACAGGAAGTGGGTAGTCCCCTGATAGTTAACTCCTTGTTAGCATCCTGTTATGGATGCTTAGTAAAATGTTCCTCACAAAGAGGTTTTAAACCAGCTGCAATGTAATGCTGCGCTATGAGTGTCCTGCAGGTCGCTGCAAGAGCTGTTATTAAAGAATGATGTGGGAAAGACCCATGTTTACCACAGACCCCCAGTTATCCAGTACATAATTGCATGAAATAAATATACTAAAAAACCATGACTGTTCTTGTTGTGTCAGTGTTGATATGAGCCCAGTACTGGTGTATGGCATAAGGAGATGTGTGTTTATGAGGTGTAGGAGTGTGAGCCCCTACATGGAACCACCTCTAGGAGTCAATGTGGTTCCAAAAGAGTATATGACTCATACATATAGAATATAAAACATATCCTTCGTTCCCACATACCAAGTTGTGAATTGAGTCTCACTAAGGGCAAGCGCTTACCCTTGAGGGGCGGGGGGGGGGGGGTATTACTCATTTGAGGGACCCTGTAGAGGAGAAAAGTGAGTCAGCTAGATAGCAGTGTATAGTAAACCTTGTCAAATATACAAGTCACATGCTCACAGGTGTGCCATTTGTGACAATGTCCATGTGCAATTACTCCTGCAACTCAATGTAACACGGTGCTGAACTGGGAGTTGTCCCAGGTACTGAACTGTAGTGTGTACTCCGAGGAACCAATAGATGCAGCTGTGTGTCAGCATATTATGTGTTCTCAAAGGCACAGTCTTATACTTAAAATACCCCAACCCCCCCCAATACATATGTAGCGGTCATGTAAAATGCCTACAGTCATCTCTCCTGTTGGCAGTAAGGCCTGGTAAGTGTGGGCATGCCAGCAGTAATTATGGAGGTTTCCCCTCACACCCTGGTGGGGTGCTCTGTGTATGGCTGGGACTGGTCACATGCTCTGACTCCATGGTTAGTGATGTCAGAGATGTGTCAGCCTCAGAAGCTTACATAAGGCACAGCACTGTGTTCTAAAGTTGGTTCAAGTCTGGGAGGAGTTCTAGTTGCTGGTTAGTTCTGAGTTCTGTGAGTGTTGCTGGAAAGCTCTTGTCAGAGCTGAGGAAGGAGTTAAAGTTCTATCAGAGTGTTAGTTATGTTATAGTAACTCCATGGGAGGCTGTGTCCAGGGACCTGGCACAGGACAGTGATTCCTGCGGGAATAGTGAATCCCTGATCTGGGTGACATACCTAACTAAAGGGAGCACTGGCGAGATGAGCGGCTGAAGATACTCCTTGTGGAGGGCAGTTGCCCTGCCGTGTCAATAAAGATGAGTTCAGCCAGAAACCCTCTCGTGTATCTATCAAGAATGAGTGTACAGAGAGGAGCACCACGGAGGAGTTCCTCGCCAGGATCATCCCCTTGCGGACGCAGGGACCCTGGTGAGGTGGAGGCGCTGCACTGGAACTAGGTGAGACTCAGCACACTACCTCAGCTGCCTGTCTGACGGGTTCTCCCCACACACCACCATGCGGGAGACTCAGGAGTCCTGTAGCCAGCAGGTGCACCATATGACATATTCACACTGTAATGGGGTCCGGTTAGACCACAGGGGCCAATGTGAGATTGGGTGGGTCAGGCTGGGCCAGAAACACCGTTACATTTGGAGGCGAGCTACTGAGATCAGATCCGTCAACAGGACAGGCTTTTAGCTAGGTCACTTGGAAACAGGGAGAGTGTCTGCTGCCACTTTGTGCTGCGTAGGGACGGACCTAGGGGTGGTCAGGGGGCTGACGGGATATTGTCAGTTCGCAGGGACAACCTAGGGGCCTGAAGGGAGTGAGGGGTCTGGAGCGGGCTATAGCTGACCGAGTCACCTTGAGGCAGTACTAGTTGGTAGGATGCCAGAAGGGACAGCCTGTTAACTTGGTCAGGAGTCCTGGAGAGGGTCTGCGCTAGGCTGACCAAGACAGGTAGACGCCCCAAGTACTGCATGGCAGAGCCAGCCAGAGTACCTAGCCATTCCAGACACTCACCGTAGGGAGCACAGACTGGGAGGAAGGAGTCACAGCAGACACTGAGAGAGTGAGCCTAGCCTGAGGTAGTGCAATCCTGAGTCACACCTAGATAAAGTACACATGTGGTGGTGCATCTGAGCTAATCTTTATTGTACCGGTGTGGTGGCTGCCCCGCAGAGTGGAGCCTCATGTACGACAACTGTTATGAGAGAGTGGAGGATCCGCGTGGCGCGGAGAACGTAAAATGGCGGACAGAGGCTGATGGGGAGGGCACCCGTGGCGTGCAACCCACTGAAGAGCAGACTGTCGCCGAGTTGTCATTGACCAGGCTGCTCTGGAGCGGAGCGAAGGCTATGGCTGCCCCGTTTTTATCCTGTATGGGACAGCGAGGGGCCACCCTTGAAGAGTGTGAAGAAATTGTTATAATTGGGGGAGAACCCCGTGAGGAGAGCGAACGAATGGACTTTTTGGGTGCAAAAACCAACCAAAATGGCGGTTCCCGCTTGCTAGGGAAACCGCATGGGACAGTTACAGAAAAAATGGCTGCTGCAGGACTTGCACAGAGCTGGCCGGGAATGGCGCGAACAGCAGAGCCCCGCCCTGAAGGGGGGCATGGCGCGAAAGCTATGGCTGCGCCGGGATGGACAGTGACTAATTCAGCCCCTGTGCTGAGTCAACCGTTGAGTTTATGGGACCCTCCCCTGATTTCTACCAGGGGGAGTGACTTTCAATTATGGCCTGTGGGGATGCACCCACTGGGCCCAGGGACTGATATCCAGACGGCGCCACTACAAAAAGTAGTTCCGGCCGTGGAGGTGATTTGCAAGCAAAGGTACCTTGTGCAAAAAGCTGCTGCAAGGAGAAGGCGGGAACTAGCCGCGGGAAAGGACTCCAGCTCTGGGGAGGAGACTGGCGCGAAAACGCAGACCGCGCCCACCAGGACTGAGAGAGGTGCGGCCTTAATTAAGGGGCATGATATTCCCCTGTGGGACCCGCCCATTATTGCAACCCCTGGGGGCGGGTTCCAACTCTGTCAGAGAAGGGAGGAGCCGAAGCAGGGAGTGGCGGATCCAGCAACTTCCACCAGTCAGTTGCGAGGAACCACAGAGAAGGAGAGACCTGTACAGGAAGTGACTCCTGTACCAAGAATGGCCTGCTCCTCCACTGTGGGCACTATGGTCTCCACCCAGCCCTACTCAGTGCCCGGCGGGGTGCTGGTGGTGAGGGTGGCCAATACAGAGACGGTGGTCGGGCTCTGCCTACAATGCGGGCTGCCCGAAGGTACTGTGAATACGATGGCACGTTGCCCTCATTGCGGGACTTTGTATCTGTGGCCTATGCCCACATTCGTCCCAATACAGCCTGCTGACCACCCGGTGGATGTGACACGGCGCTCTGCTGAGTCCCCGGGCGCGCTGTGGATCAACCGCGCGAGTCCCGGAGACAGGGGACTGGAGCCGGTCAAGTCGGCTGGGTCACTGGCCATTGAGGCGGCTGGATTAAGCCCCGCGACAGGGGCAAAGAGACTTTCACCACGCCCCACGACCCCTAGGTCGGGGCGAGGGGACTACTCTGATGAGGACCTCCGTGAGCTGGCGGTAGCAAGAACGGAGCGGAAAAGACAGACGGGGAGAACGACGCCCCGTGGGGTGAGTGACCGGACGTCCCCCGCAGATCGGCGATCCGACCGACGGAGTCCCGCCATCCCAGGACCTGGCGGAGATGGGAGAGAGACGCCTACACCCCTGCGGATGGGTAAGCCAAAAAGCCCTATCTCTTACCTGGTCACAACAGACGGCGAAGCGCTGGAAGGGCCGCGCCAGGCCCAACGCGCACGTGGAGGGACGGCATCACTTCCGGTGGCGACGGCGGAGCAACCGGATGTCGTGGGAGAAGAGATCCCGCATGGGGGTCCAACGCGAGATGGCGACGCTTCCGGTTCCGGGGAGGACGTCACTTCCGGTGGCGACGGCGGAACCCAGGAAGGGGAAGCAGCGACGCTTCGGCGATTGGGGGAAGGTCCCTGACCGCTCGTATTGCCCAGAAATCGGAGAGGCGATCTCAGGACTGAGGAGGGTGAGACATCATCCTTGGACCAGTCTACGGACAGCCAGGAGCGGGTCGTAACCCCGTGGGGTCCCGTTCCCTGCCCCTATACCCAACCCCATGCCCTAGCTAATGCCCTTACCCCTATCACACGGTCACCGGGTTCACCGCCCAGCTTGGAACTTGTGGACATACCTTTGGGGGGGGAGGAAAAACGGACTGGGGAGAGGCAGCTCAGTGGAGCTACGGAAGGTGATTCAAGGGGAGGAGGAGAATTGAGGGTGGCGGATACAGCACCCCAACCGGCAGTAAAGGCTCCGGGGTCCTCGAGGTGGTCCAAACCGCGATCCACAAGGTCGTCAGGGGTGTTTTCGTTTGATGACGACCGGGAACCCGGGCCTAATCCCTTTAAGGAGACCAGGTGGTGGGCTCCACTATTTGAGGGGTATTCCGCATGGATGGACCGTACTCGGTTCCTCATCCGGCGGGAGGACGTGGTAGATTTCTGGTGGAGAGAGGGAGAGTTTACACCCGAGCAGAGGGACAGGGAATTACAGGAGAGGTGGTTCCAGCTGGAGCGTAGAGACATAGCGCCCATGGGTCCCGACACACTGTCAGATCCAGTAGATTCTGATGAGCCCCTATCATGGGTGTTACCTGGGAGGGCAGGTAATGCTGATCTGACCAGGGTCAGTAGGGCAGAGAGGGCTATAATAGCCAAATATAAAAAATCCCATGGGTTGGAGTATCCCTATGTTCCGGAGCCCCTGATGGATGAAATTGAGGACAATAGGGAAACGTGGCTCCAAGAAACTATAGAGCTGTACTTAACCAATAGGGGGAGCGACATTGTAGGTAAAAAGGCGGAAGAAAGAATAGACACCCTGATGCGAGTGTGGAGCATAGGGAGAAATGTTCACAAACATAGGGTGACCTATGTGCCAGAGAGAGGATCACCTAGGCATTATTATGTTACGGTCCTGGATATGGGTAACCGGGAAGTGAGGAAACCTGACCCAGATCACTATTATTAAGGGGGTACTGAGACATTACGCGGGGTCGTGGCTGCTGGTCGGGGCGGGCTTGGCGGATGACTGTATTCATATGTACTGTATTATGAGGAAATTTGTGTGATGTTAATTATGTTTTCCGTTACAGTGTTTCCTGGAAAGAGGTATACAAATTTAGGTCCCAGCGTGGACGATGGGATTCACCAGGGGGAGAATGTAGCGGTCATGTAAAATGCCTACAGTCATCTCTCCTGTTGGCAGTAAGGCCTGGTAAGTGTGGGCATGCCAGCAGTAATTATGGAGGTTTCCCCTCACACCCTGGTGGGGTGCTCTGTGTATGGCTGGGACTGGTCACATGCTCTGACTCCATGGTTAGTGATGTCAGAGATGTGTCAGCCTCAGAAGCTTACATAAGGCACAGCACTGTGTTCTAAAGTTGGTTCAAGTCTGGGAGGAGTTCTAGTTGCTGGTTAGTTCTGAGTTCTGTGAGTGTTGCTGGAAAGCTCTTGTCAGAGCTGAGGAAGGAGTTAAAGTTCTATCAGAGTGTTAGTTATGTTATAGTAACTCCATGGGAGGCTGTGTCCAGGGACCTGGCACAGGACAGTGATTCCTGCGGGAATAGTGAATCCCTGATCTGGGTGACATACCTAACTAAAGGGAGCACTGGCGAGATGAGCGGCTGAAGATACTCCTTGTGGAGGGCAGTTGCCCTGCCGTGTCAATAAAGATGAGTTCAGCCAGAAACCCTCTCGTGTATCTATCAAGAATGAGTGTACAGAGAGGAGCACCACGGAGGAGTTCCTCGCCAGGATCATCCCCTTGCGGACGCAGGGACCCTGGTGAGGTGGAGGCGCTGCACTGGAACTAGGTGAGACTCAGCACACTACCTCAGCTGCCTGTCTGACGGGTTCTCCCCACACACCACCATGCGGGAGACTCAGGAGTCCTGTAGCCAGCAGGTGCACCATATGACATATTCACACTGTAATGGGGTCCGGTTAGACCACAGGGGCCAATGTGAGATTGGGTGGGTCAGGCTGGGCCAGAAACACCGTTACACATATATAAAATACCCCAACCCCCCCAATACATATATAAAATACCCCAACCCCCCAATACATATATAAAATACCCAAATACATATATAAAATATCCCAACCCCCCAATACATATATAAAACTAGCTGATATACCCGGCGTTGCCCGGGATTTAATTTTCCAGCTCCCCCTCTGTCTCCGCTCACCCCCTATCTCCGCTCCCCCTCTCTCTCTCTGTTCCCCCTCCCTCTCTCCCCATTTCCATCTCTCTCTCCCCCTTCCCCTTTCTCCCCCCTTGTCTGTTTCTCCCCCGTTCACAGCAATCCGGCCCCCACCCCCCCCCCCCCGTTCACAGCTCCATTCTCCCCCCCCTTCACAGCTCCTGTCCCCCCCTTCACAGCTGCGTTCCACCCCGCCTTCAGAGCTCGCCGACGGCGGGTCACTTTAGGGTTGGGATTCCCCCCCCCCCCCTTCACAGCTAGGCGGCGGTGGCGGCGGCTCATTGGGGGGGGCGGCTCACAAGGGGGGGCGTGCAAGTTGTAAACCCCTCTTCAAAGCTCAGCAGCGGTGGCTCACTGGGGGGGTAGCTGGGAAGGTAGTGATCCCCCCTTCAGAGGTCGACGGCGGCGGCGCGGGTGGGGAGGGGGAGACAGTGAGGGAGGAAGCGGTGTGCGGGAGGACGGCGCCAGTGGCAGCATCTTAACCTGGCTCTCCCAGGCTTTCCCTCCCCTTTTCTTCCCCCGGCTCTCCCTGGCACTCCCTCCTTTCCGGCACCCCAGCTCTCCCTCTCCCCCCCAGCACACCCTCCCCCCGATTCCCCGGCTCGCTCTCCCCCCAAGAGCCCACTCGCAGCCACTCTCTAGCAGTGTGGCACTTCCGGTGCGGAGTGGCGAGAGGGGGTTGAGGGTGTGAGCGGCTGCTCGGTCTGGCCCGCGGCGGCGTGCGGAGTTGCGAGGGGGGGGGGGTGTTAGCGTCGTGTTTGAGGTCCGGCGTTGGCGGTGTAGTGTAAGTGTGCTGATCGAGGGTGTTGTTGGGGGGGGGGGGGAGATCTTGCTCGTTTTCGAGGACACGCGGCTGAAAGTGCCGCGTGGGGTAAGAGCGTAGCAAAGGGGCCGTAGTGGTGATAGGGGGTGGTTCAGCGCCGGGAAGGGCGGAGGGTGGGTGGTCAAGGGCGGCTAGCCGTTGAGGAGGGCCAGAGGGGTGATAGTGGGGGCGGGTAGTGTTGTACTTACTTTTGGTGTCCTGGTGAGCATCTCGTCAGCGTCTCTAGGGTTGAGTGTGTGTGTGAGTGTGTGTGTGTGTGTGTGTGTGTATCCTTTGGCCCGTCACTCCGCCTCAGGCCAATGAGAGGTGTGCGGGGGCGGGTGGGCCAAGGGACCAATGAGATTTCCCCTAGGGACACAGGAGATGCAGACAGGCATACAGTGCTTTCACAAATATAGTATAAGATACCCAAATACATATATAAAATACCCCAACCCCCCCAATACATATATAAAATACCCCAACCCCCCAATACATATATAAAATACCCAAATACATATATAAAATACCACAACCCCCCCAATACATATATAAAATACCCAAATACATATATAAAATACCCCAACCCCCCCCCCCAACACATATATAAAATACACCCCCAATACATAGAAAAATCCGACTTACCTTGGTGATGATCTCAGGTTAGGCCGGTGGCTGCAGGGGAGGGGGGTGTGCTGGTTGCTGCAGGGAGGGGTGTGTGCCGGTGGCCGCAGGGGGGGCAGTGCTCCGATGCTGTGGGGGGGGGGGTGGGACAGCTCGTTGGCTGGGGGGGTGGCATTGCTCTGATGCTGCGGGTGGTGGTGGTGCTGGGCCGGTGGCTGCGGGGGGGGGGTGGCGGTTCTCCGATGCTGCGGGGGGGGGGGCGGATGCTCCGATGCTGCAGGGGGGGTGGCGGGACGCCCCGGTAGCTGGTGGGGGTTGGCAGTGCTCCGATGCTGGGGGGGTGGCATTGCCCCGATGCTGCGGGGGGTGGCGGTGCTGGGCTGGTGGTTGTGCTCCAATGCTGCGGGGTGCCCGTTGGCTGGGCACAGCAGTTGCCGCCGGCCCCGCTGCAGGCACCTTTCTCACCACGCTGCTCCCGTGCCTCCCTCTCACGCCGGCGTGCCGCAGGGAGACCCAACACCGGGGGCAGCGTTTTTTCCCCATTAACTGGCTAATGACAAGGAGAGGTGTGACCGGCCGGCGGCCAATGAGAGCGCACAAACCCACAGAAACATCTATTGAGTTTTATATATATAGAAAAGCAAATTACACACAATATAAAATGGATCATAAAGATCCAGTCATCTGCTCATCAAAAAACACCACTTCCATGAAAGATTGGATCCTGAAAAACAGGTCCCCTCAATCTCACAGTCCAGATCCTATTTGAAAAAAGGCACTCCAACCCATAGATCGTAAAAAATGGAGGTAGTAGCTTTGAGTTGGTATCCTCGTGGGGGTGAAGGGATGACAGCTTCCTGGTATTCGTTGTCACGGTGTCACGTAATGACCTCACCACAACGCGTTTCGCGTCTGAATGGCGCTTCATCAGAGTTTGGTCTCTAAGGATTGTCAGCAATCTGTTAAGCTTCCAGAAAAAAAATCTAAGCTGCCAGGGGGCACGCGATCCACCTGGTCATGTGATCAGCAACCTACAACTAGCGCTGATTTTGCCAAACCGTATTTCTTCAGGAGACAAATCGTCTCACCAGCTGTTGCTAGGTGTCAATCCTTATTCCCTATTAAATGCAGCTGCATGGGAATAATACAGGCCTGCACAACTCCAGTCCTCAAAGGCCGCAAACAGGCCAGGTTTTCAGGATATCTCTACTTCAGCACAGCTGGCTCAATTTGTGGCTCGGTATGACTGAGCCACTAATTGAGCCAGCTGTGCTGAAGTAGGGATATCCGGAAAACCTGGCCTGTTTGTGGCCCTCGAGGACTGTAGTTATGCAGGCCTGGAATAACAGCACCTTAACCACTCATGAAGGCAGAAGAAAGAGGAAATGCTGCCACAGGACTGCCCGCTCCCTCACTCGCCTTCTCTGCATTTGCACAGCTCCTAATGCATCTAGAGGTTACTGCGCCTCCTCTATGTCAAACATCACCCCATGTCATCCACTGACTCCACGTGTCACTCCTCCAATGTCTCCCCCCAACTACCCTTCTTATGTCACCCACAGCTTCCCCAATGTAACCCTCTGCTCCCCAAAAAAACATACTGCCCCTTCATGTCACCTCCCATGGTCCCCTCTCTCTTGTCCCACTCCCCCTCTCTAATGCCTCGCTCCCCCCTCTCTAATGCCCCGCTCTCCCTACTGCCTCCTCCATGTCACCGGCCATGTTCCAGATGCAATTTGATTCAACTTGGAGGTAATGATCTAGGTTTTAATTCAATGTTAGAGTTGTTAGACAAGATGAAAAGGATAGAAGTCAAATATTATTCATTTTAAAAAAAAGTCAAAAATGGTTCTGAGAAAGAAGTGGCATTATGAACTACAAGGTGCTGATTCTGGGTTATTTAAGTAGGTTAGCACTCATTATAAGACATTGGTAATGATATGACCGATGTTGAATTAAAGGATGGTTTGGAATCAGCAAAGTTGCGGATGGTGGAGTCCTTTCTGATTTAAGGGGTTTAAACAAATTGGTCTTTGAAATAGGTTTTGTGTAAGGTCTGCTGGGCTGGCCCCCTCACTGGGAAGAAAAAATATGGATATGATTGTGGAGTGGGGGAGTTGTTTGGGGGAGAGGACTCCCTCAATGTGTGGGGGGGGATAGGGGAAGTGAAACAACTACAGGTACAGCCTTGTAGTCAATACTTATCAATAAAAGTAAATAAATTGACAGGCGTAGAATTTTTTATTCAAATTAAATAAGAACAAAGTATTTTTCTTCTTGCAAAACAGGAACAACATCTCCAGTTACAGGCAGTTTGGTACAACCAGCTGAGTCCCACAGCTTGGTCTGAGCCCATCAAAACCCAGGACTTCACTGATTAGGAATACTAGTGCTGGCTTTTTATACCCTTCAGCAAGCAACCCCCACTCCACACTCTGTACAAAGGAAAATCAATTCATCTTATTTTTACATAGAATTCAAATGTTTCAACATAAATAAAAATAGGTTAACACAGATACCCAGCAAGCTCAAACTCCCCCACCCACCACAAAGTGAATAATATTTATGTCAACCAGAGAGCTACTGAGCGTGGCAATTGTATATAACAAGAGACAGGGGGTGCCCAATGCTGCATCCAATTGACAAAACATATAAAGTAAAATACTTCAATAATAATAATTGGTTATTTAGTTAACCCTTTGGCCAAAGGCGTCATAAGCCTGCATACCAACGTCAAGGTATAACCAAAATAATGCAGGTCCTACACTACACTGTGAACCCTTCCTTTTACCTCTGTGAGAGGGGAAATAACCATAATGGGTCTTGTTCCTGCAGCAAGTGAAATGACCTTCCAAGTTAAAAGGGTGAAGGAGGAGGAGTGAGCTCTGGGGGGAGGTGCCACAGCCTCCAAAGAGACATAGGTTAACACAGATACCCAGCAAGCTCAAACTCCCCCACCCACCACAAAGTGAATCACTTGCTGCAGGAACAAGACCCATTATGGTTTTCCCCCTCTCACAGAGGTAAAAGGAAGGGTTCACAGTGTAGTGTAGGACCTGCATTATTTTGGTTATACCTTGACGTTGGTATGCAGGCTTATGACGCCTTTGGCCAAAGGGTTAACTAAATAACCAATTATTATTATTGAAGTATTTTACTTTATATGTTTTGTCAATTGGATGCAGCATTGGGCACCCCCTGTCTCTTGTTATAAATAAAAATAGAACACTAAAAACACAACAAGATAATACAGTTCAACCCCATTATAGCGCGGTCCTCGGGGGCCACCCGATCCGACCGCGCTAGAACCGGGGTTGCGCTGTTTTTTTAAAAAAAATGGCCGCCGCGCGCCCGATTGGGAGGGAGGGAGAAAGGAAGGAAGGAATGAAGGAAGGAGGGAAGAGGTGGCCGGAAGCCCTACACGTCCCCCAGTAGCGGCCCTCCGAGTCCAGCCGCAGCCTACTCCCTACCTCCCACCCCCACCACCGGCATCCATCCCACTCCACCGGCATCCACTTCCTCCCCACCCCGAGGCCCCCACACCTACCGGCCCTCCGCGCCCGCCCTCCACAGCATAATCAGTTTTGGGCCTAGCTCACGCGGCCCTCCGAGTCCCAGCCTGCTCCTCACTCACCCCCCCTACTGGCATCCACACCACCCCCCCTCCTACCGACATCTCCCCCCCTCCTCCTGATGCCAGCTCCGCTCCAATCTCAGCAGCCGACACCAAAGGTAGGGAGGAGTGGTGTGAGTGTGGTGTGAGTGTGGTGTGCAGTGCAGTGTAGTGTGCTGTGCGTGCAGTGTGCAGTGTGCAGTGTGCAGTGAGTGCTGGGAGTGTGTGCAGTGAGAGTGTGTGCAGTGAGAGTGTGTGCAGTGAGAGTGTGTGCAGTGAGAGTGTGCAGTGAGAGTGTGCAGTGAGAGTGTATGCAGTGTGTGGAGTGTGTGCAGAGTGTGTGCAGTGTGCAGTGAGTGCTGGTAGTGTGTGCAGTGAGAGTGTGTGCAGTGTGCAGTGTGCAGTGTGCAGTTTGCAAAAAAAATGTAAAAAAAAAATGTAAGTTTTTTTTTTTTTAATTCGGGGTCCATGCTAAAACCGCGTTATAAGCGGATCCGCGTTATAGCAGATCGCGCTATAACGGGGTTGAGCTGTACATAAAATACAAAAAGATAAGTGTACACTTCACTACAAAATGAAAACATTAACTGAATTTAATCACACAACCCTCCCCCTTCCTGCATTCTCACAGCCAGGTAAACACCCAAACATACAGGAGAAAAACAGGCGGCTGGAGGTGAGAGAGATTTTATTTACTTTTAACTAAAATGTAATATAATGAGAGGCGTTGGTGTGGAAAGCAAACAACTGCTTCTGCTAAGCATGTATTTTACCACGCATGTATTTCTGCCATTCTGAATACAGTATCCAATAGGAGAGAGGAAATACAAAGGGGGGAAAGATTAAGTATTTGGCTGACCAGCAAAATATAAGAGAGAAGTTATGAATAAAAGCAAAGGTCTCCCCAATAGTTATATACCGGAAGGCTTTTACTACTGTCTGCTTAGTTCACACAAGATTATATCAGCGTGTAGTCTGCCTCAATCACACCTGGAAACAAAAAAAAATATTTGTCACTAAACGTGCCACAACTTCTATAAATTGATGTGTCATTAATGGGGTTGTGTTTTGAGTGGGGTGGGGGTGCTTTGGGCCCTCCCCCAGTCACGTAGAATATTTTACAACCAATAATTGTTCACCACAGCAGACTAAGGATTGGGGAAAGCATTTAAAACATATAATATTGTCCTTTTAATCTTCAGAAATTACACTCCATGTGCAAGAACATAAAATAACACTGCACTGAATGGGGAATTATCATAGGTTCTGTACTCCGAGCAACCAATAGGTGCCGCGGTGTATGAGTGTTATTCTAGAGGTTATTAATAATCCAAGATAAAATGACAATTCTCCACTCCAGAGTATTTCAATCACAAACTTATAAAGTCCAATAAATTGAAAACATCAGTGTTTTCTCAAATCAAATTGTGTTTACCCCTGTATTTCTGCATGATAAATGTTATTAGGGGTACAATATATAATGCAAATCTTCAGAGAAATCTTGAAAATTCAGCCAAATCACTGTTTGACCCTTTTCCGCGTTTCACTGGGGGCAGCAGATGTAGATGCTGATCTATCTTACCACGCTAAACAAAGCTTATTTGAGACAGAGCTCAGTAAACAGTCACTTATTAGCTCATATCACAAACTTGCTAGCGCATTTCTGGGGAACCGCGATCAAATAGCAGGTGATGGTCAGAAACGTACGACAGCTCTCTGTCTGGAGTAACCCCCTGCTTTCCCGGTAGCGTTCCTGGGGCTTGTGGATTGAAACTTGCAGTTGTGTATAGAGCTAGTTGCTACGTGTCTTTGGATAGCTGGCGTCTTTCCCAGTGAAACATATAATAGATACCGCACGTGATGTTTAAAGGGACAGGACCTGGCTCCAATGTTTGGGGAATAACCTCTCAGATGTGGAGTAATATTAACCCTACGCATTTCAACAAAACTTCGAATGCATCAGGATTGTATCCGATGGTCATTACAAATGTCCTTTATAGCCAAACGTTTCCGTGGTGATAAATTGATAATTAAAATAGCTTAATATAAAAATTATAAAGGTACTTATCCACTGCTTCCTTGGAAGCTGATAAATATTTAGATAGTGCAATTTGCAAATTAATGATAAAAACAAATATATTTTTAAAAATATAAATAGTTACAAACATGAGTAAATATTGATGTATTATCTCATTAATTAGGTGAACATATCTATAATTTACATAAAGTTAACATAAACTACAAGATCAAAGAATCCCGAAGAGATCAAAATGCTAAACAATGATTTTCATGTGAATATGATTGTGAACATGCTGGTTCAAACACCAAATATAGTAACAAATATGCAACTAGGTGAAATGGTCAAATATTTGCAATAGATGCAACTCATGGCAATCAGTTACAAAGAGGATATATTTCTAATGGAACTGGTCAATATAGAAAAACACAAGGTACTCCTAGATAGAATGATACTTTAGACATAAAATTGTATGTATGTATGTCTTTATTTATATTGCACCATTAATATGCATAGTGCTTCACCGCAGTAACATGTGACAATCATGTGTAGCCATGTGTTCTTTTTGGCTACTAATCTGCGCTGCCTAACACATAAGCCCTGGTATAAGCGCAGGCAGTGTTAGGTTTAATCTGGGTTTTCCCCCGCAGTAAGCAGTTTCCTTGAGTGACAGGTGGGGGCCTGTGTACTGCCCAATCAAGGGCTCAGACCTTGGACCCTCGACTGGAGTACTTAAGGGGCTGCACAACCAAATTTAGTCAGTTCTCTCCCCTGAGAGAGAGAGAGTAACGCTGGGAGTGTGGAGTCCGGACACTGACCACCGTCCACCCCCTTACTTAGGGGAGTGCGACTACTACCTCATACTCCACCAGGGAGTAGGGGAAGAGCTAGGTTAGACTCTTTTTTCCTAGCCTGGGGCCACCCGGATGAGGGATGAGAAAGTGAAACCAGTTATATGATGTATTCGTTGCTGTGAAGAATTAGGCTGCGTCCATGCTGCCGCTGAGCGTGCTTGGTGCATTTACTTCAGTGAATGTGAATCTGCACGGCCACACTTGCGCTCGTGCACGGCCACATACGCTCTCCCAAGCTCGGCACTTGGGGAGACAAAGAAAATTGATTTTGAAGTGCGCTCAGCAGCAGTCAATGCACACAGCCACACACACACGCATTACACACATAAATAGCCCCAATCCATGCACCCACACTCGCGCATGCAACATTTTGCAGTACGCGCTCATGCTTGGAGAGTTGGTGACATCACCGCTCTCATGCATGAGCGTCCTCAGCGGCAGCGTGGCCACAGCCTAAAGCATTCCGTTTTTTTATATACCCTGTCGGATACTGCAATTACAGGCATACCCCGCTTTAAGTACACTCACTTTAAGCACACTCGCGTGTAAGTACATATCGCCCAATAGGCAAACGGCAGCTCACGCATGCGCCTGTCATCACGTCCTGAACAGCAATACCGGCTACCTACCTGTACCGAAGCTGTGCGCAAGCAGGGAGACTATAGAGCCTGTTACAAATGCGTTATTTACATCAGTTATGCACGTATATAACGATTGCAGTACAGTACATGCATCGATAAGTGGAAAAAAGGTAGTGCTTCACTTTAAGTACATTTTCGCTTTACATACATGCTCCGGTCCCATTGCGTATGTTAATGCGGGGTATGCCTGTAATCAGGCAGAGCAGCAGAAGAGAGTTCTCCTGCAGGGATTGCATCCAGCACTCCTGATTTTGCTGAAGATGGAGGTGCAGCATCAATGAGAAAAAACCTATCTTCACCCCAAAAGCCTTTCCTGTCTTCCCCAATAACACCGGCGGAAACTCAGCGGTTCTGTGAACCAGAACAACACACCTTGTAATAGCGTAATCTCCCAGAGGGTGGGGGAAAACTTGTTACATTTGGAGGCACTGCTGAGATCCATCATCAGGACAGGCTTCTACAGCGAAGCAGAAACAAGTAGAAAAATAGGCAGTGCACTGCCAAAGGGAACAGAAGGAGGCTCACGGCATGCAGCATCAAAAAGTGTTTATTCCATAAAAAGGGGACCAAATGCCCCCCCTAATCCACAGCAGGGGTTCACCAACGCGTTTCGGGCAGTATGTCCTTTCTCAAGGTGTATATTTTTGGGGGGGTTCAATATGAGCTTGTGGGTGTTCTGTATGTTTTACTGGGAATATTAGCAATAAATGATCACAAACAGGAAAGTGTTACAAAGATCTTTCACTGCTGGCGAGGTGTGCTAAAACCTGCTATAGAAATCACAGGATGCTCAGTGTATTAAAAAACGTATTAAGAATTGAATTTTAAAATGAATAAAAGGTAGTAAGTATTATCTAATACTACAAAACCTTATTTATTTTACAAACACACACATGTAGGTTATTGCTTGGATTGCTCCTCTAAATCTTCTGTATGCAATCACTCAAAAAAATATCCCTTTATTCCTCAGTGATCACACTCCTCGTGCAGTGACTCCTACAGCATACATTAACACTGCCCTGAAAGAGGAATTGTCCCAGGTACTGAACTGCAGTGTGTACTCCGAGCAACCAATAGATGTCGCTGCATAAGAGCATTTCTTTCTCGTGGTAAACCTTCAGGCTGGTCAAATACTGAATTCCCACCTGTGTATGCCGCTCTGTGTGATCTTATGTTCCCTCTAATGCAGAGGTATGCAAACTTTTTGCCATTCGCCCCCCTGCCTGCTCTCCCCTATTGCTCGTGCCCCCTTACCTTGTCTTGAGCATCAAATGACGTAATGTCACGTGACTCCGTGACATAATTCGATGCCGCGTTGCCATGGCGACGTGCCCCCCGAAGCCGTCTGAGTCAAGATAAGGGAAGGGAAGTTACAGAGGCCTTGTGCGGTCCCCCGACATTTAATTTAAATGCTTTGGGTGAAGAGCGTTGGGCCACTGTAAGCGCCCCCCCGAATTCTTGCCCCAAGTTTGTGCACCCTTGCTCTAATGCATTTTCTTTGTGTGTGTGTGTGTGTGTGTGTGTGTGTGTGTGTGTGTGTGTCTGTGTCTGTGTGTGTGTGTGTGTGTGTGTGTGTGTGTACATGTATATATGCATTATCTCCTGGTAGACTTTGAATAGATATTACACACAAACACCTGACTGTTTTGTCCTTTTTCACTCCCACACTTATGTCTCCTGATTGTCTAGCTTGCTTTTATAGTTCAATAATGAGTAGCATTTTATGCCTCCACTGTTAATTTTCATACTAACATGATAGCCTCCGCCATATCTTAATAGCCCACTTCCACTCACCCATCATTGCAACCGTGAGAGGTTTGAAAGCTTGTAACTTATGGTCAATAAAAGGTATCATACCACCTACTCCCTCTCTCTCTCCTCTTTGTTATTTCTCTCTAATACACAGTCTTACACTCTGTAATACACACCGTCTTACACTCAGCTTTTATCAGGCACAGGACCACTTCTTTGCTAAATGTCACTTCAACGTATCGTTTTTAGTACTTCACTATTAGGTGATACCTTTTTCTATTTTAGTCCAAATAAAAAAGGTGTCACCTAATACTGAAATATTCATTTACTGTACACTATTGCAACTGGACTAACACGGCTATTTCTTCTCAATTCACTTATCGTTTTAAAAGCAGCAGCAAATCATACAAGGAACATACACATTATTATCCATCCAATAGATGGCGCTGTGTGCACATAGGCCTTTCTATAGAACAGGCAGTCCTCGTTTTACAACGCTTCGCTTTACAACGAATGGCTTATCCAACGCTGTGCAATGCATACCTATATTCATTTTTACAACGCCAAAATGGCTTATCCAACGCTCTTAAGACGCTTTGCAACATTGTGTATGTGTGTATATATATACACATTCACATAAACAACGTTGCAAAGCGTCGTAAGAGCGTATATATATATAATATTATAATATATTATTTATTATGTTATATTATATATATAATACAGTATATACACTATATAATTTATGTGTGTGCTGCATATCTTATTGCCGGCATAAAATATTTGGTGTATTTTAGTGTTTCGCTTTACAACGTTTCGCTTTACAACGCCATTTTGAGTAACGCATTGTGTCGGAAAACCGAGGACTGCCTGTATTTCTGCTGTTTATATAGTGTAACTATTAACCACGGCAGACTAAGGATTTGGGAAAACATTTAAAATATACTGTATGCTATTTTGTCATTTTAGCAATTACTTCTGCAAATACAGATTAACATTGCGCTGAATGGGGTAATGTCCCAGGTATTGTAGTGTGTACACCAAGGAACCAATAGATGGCGCTGTGTGTCAGAATATTGTGTTCTCCAATGCGTAATATGTGCATTTACTTAATAAAGTGTCACAGGTTCTATTTGTAAAGTCTATTATAATAACAAGTAGTGATACTGAGCCGAAAGTCTACATCTGTTAAACATTGGGGCAAAGTCATTGGAGAAAAATGGATACAATGTTTTTTGCTTATAAAACAGACAGGATAAAATACTTTATACTTAAATAAATATCACTTATCTTTCAACATGAAGTGGGACAGCTGCGTGGTTAATAAAAGTGTGTGGAATAAAAAGAGGTTCCTGAGTCAAAGATTGTGTTGCTTTTTGAAACCCAGCATAATAAACCATAGGCATAAATCAAAGCAGGACAATCCCATAAAAGCTTAAGATATTTTCTATAATAACACTGGTTGAGAAGTTTTATTTTCATTATTAGAAAAAAATATCCCATTAGTTATCAAAGGAAAACAAAACTATGAATCATCATTAGTCACCAACAGAGAAATTATACAAATCAAATCAGATTTATTGGCACGACGGAAGAACATTTCAGTATTGCCAAAGCATAAATAACAGGGGGTAGGGTTTAATGATTACACAGTACATAGATACCAGTTACACACGGGGATGTGGGGGTTAGTGGGCGTCACTAAGTCTGTGACAGGTGCTGATATATGGTTTCATATTCTCCTAGGAGGAGCACTATTTTTTTGGTTCTATATTATTAAAGTTCTGGATAAGAGATGTGAGTTTCTCCATGTGGGCACTCCTAACTTCAGAGTATTGTGTGCAGCGCAGCAGGGAGTGTGTTTAATCTTCTACCTCTCCTAGCTCACATCGCTGGCACAGTCTCATCTCCGGGGCTTCCAGTTCTGTCTGTGTCTGCCTGTTTCTATTTCTAGACTGTGGGCGCTCATTCTGTACTGGGGCCAGGGAGTTGTCTCTCTTTGACTGTGGTACGTCTCCAGCTTCTTTGAGCGCTGGATATCATTTTTCCACATAGTCACATTCTGCTCCTTAATTTTGCTGGCAATTGAGTTGATTTGTTTTTTTGGCCGGTTGTCCTCTCACTCCCAGAACAAAATCCCACACAGATCTACAAGTTGTTTGATGGCACAGGGTTTAGTGAGGAGCTCCTGGCTTCTCATTGCTCTGTAGCAGTAAGACTGTGGATGGCTGTTATTTAGGTGAGACCAGAATGTCACTGCTCTCTTCTGAACAGTGAGCAGTAGAGGAAAGCGGCCCAGCTCAGCTCGGCATGCATTGTTTGATGTACTTCTGTGTACTTGGAGAAGGTGTTTGCTGAATTCCAGATGCAGTATTTCTATTGGGCTGGTATCCCATTTTGTGGAGTCTGGGTATGTTACAGGGCCCCACACCTCGCTGCCATACAGAAGGATGGGTGTTGATGCTGTTGAATATTTTCATCCAGATTCTTATTGGTGGTTTGAGGTGGTACATCTGTTTCCTTATTGCATAGAATGCTCTGCGGGCCTTCTCCTTCAGTGTATTTATGGCCAGGTTGAATTTCCCTGATGAGCTGATTGTTAGACTAAGGTATGTGTAGCTCGCTGTCTGATCCAGTGCATTGCCATTCAGTGTGAATTGTGATTTCGTTGGATGTTTTATAGATTTTTTTTGGAACACCATTATCCTGGTTTTGTCTAGGTTCAAAGAGAGTCTGGCTGAATTTTTCTATTATGGTCAGTTTCTGTTGGAGGCCCTGTTTGTTCTGTTGGTGACAGCAGGAGCAGGTCATCTTCGTATAGTAGAGACTTAATCTTTGTGCCACAGAAGGGGAGCCAGGTGCTGAGGAAGATTCTAGGGCTGCTGCAAGCTCATTCAGGCCTGCCAACAGGAGGGTCTGCCGAGGTTGGCGTCCCGGGCCCCGTGAGTCAGGCTGTTAATAATAATTTAAAAAAATAATTAAAAAAACGGTGTGGCTGCACCCGGTGGCAGGTCTCTCTGACGACCGTCGGAATTCAGCTGGGCTAAGCTTCAAGCGCGCCAGCGTGAGAAGGAGGCCCGGCACGCACGTGAGCAGCAGTGTGGGGCAGACAGTTGCCTGCAGCGGGGCAGGGCCGGCAACAACTGATATGACCTGCCGTCGGGCCCCCCACTGTCACTTTCCCCTGCAGCACCACCAGCCACCACCCCCTCCCCGTAGCACTGCCAGCCACCACCGCTCCATAGCACTGCCAGCCACCACCACCCCATAGCACTGCCAACCACCGCCCCCCATAGCACCACCAGCCACCACCCCCTGTAGCACCGCCACCCCCCGCAACCCTCCCCCCCACAACAACCGGCCCTCTGCAGCCACCAGCACACCGCCCCCACCTCACAGCCACTGGCACACACCCCCCCCCAATAGTAACGGCCTCCCCCGCAGCTACCGGCCTCTCGCAGCCACCGGGCCTGACCTCAGACCATCCCCAAGGTAAGTCTGATTTTTATTTGTATTGGGGGTGTATTTTATATATACCCCATTTTCCCCCACCCAATCTCACATAGGGTATCCTAGGGTGTCTTAAGCTCAGGCTACATGTCTGGGTGTGGTGCGTATCTGCTGGCAACAGGGGGCCCTGAGTCTCCCGTGATGACATGGGGGAAGACAGAATGCAAACAAGAGCCGGGCGCTTACCTTACGTGTTGTGTCAGGGTGGGGGGTGCAGTATGATGCTTGAATAACAAACCAAATGGAGGTGGTCTCTCACAATGGAGTCTGTTAAGGATCCCTGTGCTCAACCCCAGAAAGAGGAAGCCGTTTTACACGGCGAAACGCGTAGCTCTATTTCGGTGAAGACTTTTGAACTATTGGGGCTTCCGTAGCTGGTGGAAGCAGTTGCAGACACAGCCGCGCCAGGAACCGCCATCTATTCCGACTCCGGACGCGGAGGAGAGTGCGGCCAGGAACATCTGCGAACCACAGCCACGGGAGCACGCCGGGACAGTGTTATTTTATGTGAGTGCATTTGTTGTGATTCAATGTTTAATAAACGTTTACGTTTTTAAAGATCATTGCTGATATCACACTGTAATTTTGCCTCACTCACTACCCTTGCTGAAACGGGGAGGGAAAGAACCCCAGGACGGGAGAACCGTGACGGAGACCCGTATTTAACCCCCTGCCTGCCAGCAGCAGCGTGCACAGCACCCCTGGGATTACTTTGGACGGGCAATCTAGGTGTATACCACAGATACCTTTCAACAACTGTGCTTACACATGGCCGTGTAAGTGTTTATGGTTATTGCTTCACTTATGTATACCCTTAACCCCACTAACTACGTGGACAGACCAGACCCCCAAAATCAAGACACCCCTATGCAACTTTGCTCACACAGGGCCGTGTGAGTATTGATTTATCATCTGTATATTGACACTCCAGAGACAGTGACCTGTATTAAGATTGTTATTGCTGGTTAATATGCTCTAAACCCTTTTGCTCCCCCTATTCTTTCTCTCTCTATGGGGGAAGACAGGACAGGTTTCTGGGGTTGTGCCTCCGTTCTCTTCACTGGTGCAGCGCCTCCATCTCCTACAGCCCCCAGCAATATGGGGTGGAGTACCTACAGAATAACTTGTCTCGCCCTCCTCCTGATAAACTCCACTCTCAGGCAGGAGCTTGTATAAAAAGTACAGACTCTTTATTCTTCTTTATTCACAGCATTTACAGCAGACAGTTACACACAGCCAGCTGTCTCCCAGCAGAATGTCTCTGACTCCACTCTGGGCCTAGGGCCACCCAGAATGGGTCTAGCTCTTCCCCTAGCCCCTATGCAGGGTAGGAAATATATGGTCCACCTATTGAACTCTGACTCGAACTCACACTTTTACTCCTCACTTCTAACTTACTGGACACTGCTTCTACTTACTAAATAGGAAGTGCAATGCCCTAAGTAGTTTCAACAGGCACCGCCCCTGTGTTTCTTGATTTCACACAGAGTCAGGTGACCTGCCTTCACTGCCTCAGTGCAATTGCTTGAGGTGGGGAAAACCCATGATAACTCCTGGCAAACCTTCCCTTACGCAGGGATTACCGCCAGGAGGAGGGCAGAACTATAGCCCAAACCACACAGGGCTACACTTATATGCAGTGTTCGACAAACCTATACATTTGCACGCCCATTTGGGTGGGTTGGGGTATTTTTGTATATGTATTGAGGGGTTTGGGTATTTTTGTATATGTATTTGGGGGGTTAGGGTATTTTTTTATATGTATTGGGAGGTTAGGGTATTTTTTATGTGTATTGAGGGGTTTGGGGTATTTTTTATATGTATTGGGGGGGTTGTGGTATTTTTTATATGTATTTGGGGGGTTGGGGTATTTTTGTATATGTATTGGGGGGTTGGGGTATTTTTTATATATGTGTTGGGGGTTTGGTGTATTTTTATATATGTATTGGGGGGTTGGGGTATTTTTTATATGTATTGGGGGGGTTGGGGTATATTTGTATATGTATTGGTGGGGGTTGGGATATATTTTTATATGTGGTGGGGGTATATTTTTTATATGTATTGGGAGGGTGTTGCAGGGTACATGCAACCACACACGCGGGTTCTCTTGATAAGGCTTATCTATTGAGCCTTAAAAAAATACAACACACAAAAACAAAATAGATTCTCTTCAGCATACAAAAACAAAATAGCTTCTCTTCAGCATAGAAAACAAGGCAACTGCTCTTCAGCATGCAGGACACAGACAGTTCATCAAACATGTACTTTGCAAACAGACCTTATAGCAGTAATCTCTTCAGCCTTTCTGTCCGGTCTCCTGACCAGCTAGCCTGCATGTGTGTACAGCCTGGGGGTTTAAAACACCTTGATTATGCAGCTGGGGTCAGACTAATTAAGCAGCCCTTCTCCACTGAAACTTAACCTCGTCAATGCTGCACTGCAAGCCTAAACATGGGTTTGCCAGATATATGGCTGGTGACGTTCATTCACCCCGTCACAGAGGGTCTCACATATTTTAGCATTGAGTCCAGTATTTTTGGACACGCCACCTGGCAACCCTAGCCGCTGTCCCCCATTACCCCCCCCTCCCTCAGCCATCTTGCAGCCACCGGCCTAACGCCCTCCCCGTAGCAACTGCACCCCCCCCCCGTAGCAGCCACCGCCCGCCCCTCCCCCCCCACAATAGCAGCCACTGCCTCTGGCCCACCCGCTAGCAGCCACCGGCACCCCCCCCCCCCAGTAGCAAACACCGGTCCACCGGCCCTCCCTAAGCCATCACCCATCCTGCAGCCACCGGCCCTCCCACGGACCATCCACAGGGTAAGTCTGATTTTTATTTGTATTGGGGTGTATTTTTTATATGTATTGGGGGGGAGGGGGGGTTATATTTTATATGTATTGGGGGGAGGGGGGTTATATTTGTATATATATTGGGGGGAGGGGGTGTATTTTTATATGTATTGGGGGGTGTGACAAACGGCTTACTCCGGGGCTCCGTCGTTTGTCCGGGACTGTTTAGAACACGGTCTTTTAGGGTAGGTTAAATGATGAGGCGTCACGTACTGTTCCTTTAAACAGGCTATGCCTGGTTTATTCAGTCCCAGGCACTGAGACTGCCACAGTGCATACAACAGAAAACAGATCAAAACAAAAGCTGCTCACCTGAGCGATAACTTAACTTAGATATCCCTGACTCAGGGTTGGAAGTGGCTTTTCCACTTCCAACATCAAAACATGGTACTTTTGCAGTCTTACACAAATGAACAGAAAGATTGAACCTGTTTGGGGAAGAGGCTTCTCCCCTCTGTAGTTCAGCAGCCTTCCAGCCTCCTGGCTCTTGTGGGGAGACCAGAGCAAACAGGAAATCAGTCTTTCATACCTGATTCCTAATTAGCATGACAGGTGACAGAAATCAGGCAGCAGACAAACTCTGGTCTGGATCTCTCATCCCTCAGTTCCAGCGCTTGCCAAACTGTGGGATGGAGTGTATGTATTATAAGGCTGCACTCCCAGGCCAAACAGGATAGAAACTGTTTAGTATCCTGGGAGCCCTATATACGGAATTTATTACCATCCCCTGGTTTCTGTCACATATCCTCCCCCCCAGCTCAGACCTCGAGGGATGAGCGACCATGGATATTAGGGAGTGCATCCTTGACAACCCGTCAGCATTGCCATGTTTGTGCCCTGACCTGTGTTCCACAGAAAATTTAAAGGGTTGTAGGCTTAGGAACCACCTGGTCACTCTAGCATTCTTTTCCCTGTTTTGACACATCCAGGTAAGGGGTGCATGATCTGTGACCAACCGGAATTTTCTCCCCAACAGGTAGTATTTGAGCGTCTCTACAGCCCACTTTATTGCGAGACACTCTTTCTCTACTATGGAGTAATTTTTCTCCTGGGGATTTAGTTTCCTACTTAAATAAAGGATGGGGTGCTCCTCACCTTGAGACTCCTGGGAGAGTACCGCCCCCAGCCCTACCTCAGATGCGTCGGTTTGGACTACGAACTCTTTGGAGAAGTCAGGTGTGACCAACACTGGTTGGGCACAGAGAGCTTCTTTCAGGCTTCTAAAGGCCTGTTCGGTTTCGGGGGACCACTTTACCATTAGCGGTCCTCTTGCTTTTGTGAGGTCAGTTAGTGGGGTTGCCTTAGTTGCAAAATTGGGAATAAACCTTCTATAGTACCCAATTAAGCCCAAAAAGGTCCTTACTTGTTTTTTTGTAACTGGCCTTGGCCAATTTTGTATCGCCTCCACTTTGAGTGTTTGGGGTTTGAGTAAACCTCTGCCAATAGAATATCCCAGATACTTGGCTTCCTCCAGACCAATAGTGCATTTAGCGGGGTTAGCAGTTAGTCCAGCAGACCGGACTGCGTCAAGCACAGCTTGGACCTTTGGAAGGTGGGATTGCCAATCTTCACTATGGATTACCACATCATCCAGGTAGGCGGCAGCATACCGAGCATGTGGTTTTAAAATTTTATCCATCATTCTTTGGAATGTGGCGGGAGCTCCATGTAAGCCAAAAGGCAACACCTTATACTGAAAGAGGCCATCTGGGGTTGAGAAGGCTGTCTTTTCTTTTGCCCTTTCTGTGAGGGGAACCTGCCAGTACCCTTTTGTTAGGTCTAGGGTTGTGAGATATCGGGCTTTGCCCAGTCTCTCTACAAGTTCATCTACCCTGGGCATAGGATAAGTATCAAATTTTGACACCGCGTTTAATTTCCGGTAGTCATTACAAAACCTTGTTGTACCATCTGGCTTTGGGACTAAGACTATAGGGCTGTTCCACCCACTTTGGGATTCCTCAATTACACCTAGTTTTAGCATTTTTTTAACCTCTAAACTTATAGCCTTTCTTTTGGCCTCTGGGATTCGGTACGGTTTAAGGTTAACTCGGACCCCCGGTTCAGAGACTAAGTCATGTTCAATTACGCTAGTTCTACCTGGCCGTATAGAGAAGATTTCTTTGTTTCTTTTCACTAAATTCTGAACCTCTCGTTTCTGATGAACAGACAGTGTTTCAGCTATGCTAACCTCTGGGTCAGTTTCTTGATTCTCTAACGGACCTGGGGGTACTAGGGTTAACAAGACTTCTCTATCTTTCCAGGGCTTGAGTAGGTTTATATGGTAAATTTGCTCAGGTTTCCTCCTACCTGGCTGTCTTACCTTATAATTTACTTCTCCCACTCTTTCCAAGACCTCATATGGCCCATGCCATTTAGCAAGGAATTTACTCTCCACGGTGGGAACCAGAACTAGTACCCTATCACCTGGAGAAAAAATTCTGACCCTAGCACCCTTATTATATGTATTCCTCTGTGCTTCTTGAGCTTTCTCCATGTGTTCCCTCACTATGGGTAGGACTGCAGCAATGCGGTCCTGCATCTGGGCAACATGCTCTATTACACTTCTGTAAGGGGTAACCTCGTGTTCCCAAGTCTCTTTGGCTATATCCAGTAAGCCCCTTGGGTGTCGGCCATACAATAGTTCAAACGGGGAGAAGCCTGTGGATGATTGGGGAACTTCCCTAATGGCAAATAACAGGTACGGTAACAAACAATCCCAGTTTTTCCCATCTTTATCAACCGCCCGCCGTAACATGCTCTTTAAGGTTTTATTGAACCTTTCCACTAAACCATCTGTTTGTGGATGATAGACTGAGGTTCTGAGATGCTTGATTTTTAGGAGTTTACATAGCTCTTTCGTTACTTGGGACATAAATGGTGTTCCCTGGTCAGATAGAATCTCTTTAGGAATCCCGACCCGGGAAAACAGAACTACTAACTCTTTTGCTATGTTTTTAGCTGAGGTGCTACGTAGGGGAACTGCCTCCGGATATCGGGTGGCATAATCTAATATTACCAATATATGCTGATGTCCCCTAGCAGACTTTATTAGGGGTCCTACTAGATCCATAGCAATCCGGTCAAATGGTACCTCTATTATGGGAAGGGGTACCAATGGGCTGCGGTACGCCTTGAACGGGGCGGTGATCTGACATTCTGGGCATGAGGAACAATAATTCGTAATTTCTGCCAGAACCCCAGGCCAATAGAAGCTTCGGAGAACCTTTTCTTTTGTCTTTTCCACCCCTAGGTGTCCCCCCAATGGATGACTATGTGCGAGGTGTAATACTACGTTACGGAATGTCCGTGGTACCAACAATTGTTTAGTTGTAACTGATTTCCTTTTATCAACCCGATATACTAGGTCGTTCTCTACCTCGAAGTAGGGGCAAGCAAGTGACCTATCTGGTTGGCCAGGAGTACTATTCTGGTCCCGTATATTTCCCCTTGCTACCGCTAATGTGGGGTCCTCCCACTGGGCCTTCTTAAAACTCCCAGGACTGACCTCTAGGTCAGCGAGGGTCTTATCCGGTTCTGGGGTGGTAAGTGTCTGCTCAACATCTTGATTTGGGGTATTCCCTACCAAAGTAGTGATGGGGAAGGGAATTTTACAGCACTCCTCCTTTTCCCCCTTCTTATTTGGGCCCTCGTCAACCTCCATTTCTGAAAAAGGGAAAGGATTTGTTTCTTCTAATACTTCGTTATGGTCCGCTATTGAACTCTGGGCGCTATTCTGAGCGGGGGACCACATTTTTAGAAAATGGGGAAAGTCGGTCCCTATTAACACATCATGTGCCAGTTTGGGTACAATACCCACCTTGAAATCTAAAGAACCAAACTCTGTTTCAAAAAAAACATCAACAGTGGAATATTCATGATTATCCCCATGTATACAACAAATTGCCACTCTTTGAGAACTGTTTCCCTGTTTCTTCTTAATGGGCAAGAGGTATTCGGACACTAGTGTGACCATGCTCCCAGAGTCAAGAAGTGCCCGAACCCTCTTACCATTAACCTTTACAAATGCCCACAGATGGTTATTCAAGGGGTCCTCTGGGCTAGGGCCCATACATTGGGACAACAGCGAATAAGGTTCCACGCTGTTGCATTGCATGGGCTCATAATTTAGTGGGCAGATTTTTGCTGTGTGGCCCCTCTCATGACAATTTACACATTTAGGTACATAGTCTGTGTCCCACTTAGAGCCTTTTCCCGGCTCCCCATGTTGGCTATTGCCCTTAGTGTGCGAACCACTGTTGCTGGTGCTGCGTGAAGGTGGTCGCCGCTCTTCAGCGCCCCTTAACCCCGGTACCCTTTTACCGTCTCTGGAAGAGTCCTGGAACCTCGGGTAGTGGGGTTGCTCCACGACTGTGGGTTGCGGGTGCTCTTCTGCTGCATTGTACCTTTCTACGAGGGCCACAAGCTCATCCGCATTGTGGGGGTCACTCCGACTGACCCAACGGCGTAAGGCAGAGGGAAGTTTCCTCAAGAACTGGTCCATGACCAACCGTTCCACGATGTGGCTGGCTGAGTTGATCTCGGGTTGTAGCCACTTCCGGGCGAGGTGGATGAGGTCATACATCTGGCTTCGGGTGGCTTTATCCATCGTGAAGGACCATGCGTGAAACCTTTGGGCGCGAACAGCCGTGGTTACGCCGAGGCGGGCGAGGATCTCGAACTTCAATTTTGCATAGACGTTAGCTTCGGCTGGCTCTAGATCAAAGTAAGCCTTCTGGGGTTCGCCGCTTAGGAAGGGTGCAATTAGACCAGCCCACTCAGCTTCTGGCCATCCCTCTCTCTGTGCCGTGCGTTCAAACGTGAGAAGATAGGCTTCCACATCATCCGAGGGTCCCATCTTCTGAAGGTAGTGGCTTGCCCTGGTCATTTTCGGAACTGGGGCTGCCGCTGCCAGTGGAAGGTTACTGATAGTCCCCCTCAGGATCTCAAGTTCCTGCTGTAAGCCCTGAGCGAACCGCTGTTGCTCCTCTCTCAGCAAGCGGTTTGTCTCTTGCTGGTTTGCATTCGCGTTTTGCAGGGCTTCATTCGTCTGTTGCTGGTTGGCATTCGCCTGTTGCTGGTTGGCATTAATCTCTTGCTGGGCTATTAGCAGCTGTTGATGGGCTGCATTCGTCTGCTGCTGGTTTGCATTAGTTTCTTGCTGGGCTATTAACAGCTGTTGCTGGGTTTCATTCGCGTCTTTCTGGGCAGCGACATTGCGTACCAGCGCACCCACCACGTCTTCCATCTTGTTTGCAGAGGATGGAAAAAACTTTTTTTTTTTTTTTTTTTCAAAGTTTTTCAACCCGCAGACCCCCTAGTGCTCTGCCCGCATTCTCCACCATATGTGACAAACGGCTTACTCCGGGGCTCCGTCGTTTGTCCGGGACTGTTTAGAACACGGTCTTTTAGGGTAGGTTAAATGATGAGGCGTCACGTACTGTTCCTTTAAACAGGCTATGCCTGGTTTATTCAGTCCCAGGCACTGAGACTGCCACAGTGCATACAACAGAAAACAGATCAAAACAAAAGCTGCTCACCTGAGCGATAACTTAACTTAGATATCCCTGACTCAGGGTTGGAAGTGGCTTTTCCACTTCCAACATCAAAACATGGTACTTTTGCAGTCTTACACAAATGAACAGAAAGATTGAACCTGTTTGGGGAAGAGGCTTCTCCCCTCTGTAGTTCAGCAGCCTTCCAGCCTCCTGGCTCTTGTGGGGAGACCAGAGCAAACAGGAAATCAGTCTTTCATACCTGATTCCTAATTAGCATGACAGGTGACAGAAATCAGGCAGCAGACAAACTCTGGTCTGGATCTCTCATCCCTCAGTTCCAGCGCTTGCCAAACTGTGGGATGGAGTGTATGTATTATAAGGCTGCACTCCCAGGCCAAACAGGATAGAAACTGTTTAGTATCCTGGGAGCCCTATATACGGAATTTATTACCATCCCCTGGTTTCTGTCACAGGGGTTAAGTAAAAGTTGTGTCTAAAAATTTTTTTTCCATTGTAGGTGCGCTATGGGTTGGGGGGGGGGGGGGGAGCTGCTCTTTTCATTTGTCCTGGGCCCCATGATTTCTGTTGACGGCCCTGAGCTCATTCATGTATATTTAAAAAGTGTGGGACTCACTGTCACTCACTCACTCACTTACTGTCTAACTTCACGGCCTTGATGGAAGAGGTCTGTCCTTTTGTTATTTACTTTCACGCTGCATTTGTTTTCAGAATACCTACTTTTGATGGTGTCGTATGTTCTCCTCCCTATTCCTCTCTCTAGTAATTTCAGTAATTGACCTGGATGCCAGATGGAGTTGAAAGCCTTCTTAAAGTCCACAAAGCCCACAAAGCCAGCAAAGATTTAGCCCTTGTTGGTGATGTGGACGTGCTTATTGAATAGACTGTGTAAGGTGTAGATCTGATCCGTTGGGCGGTGGTTTGGCAGGAAGCCTGTCTGGCTCTTACTCAGTACACTCTGCTCTGTCAGGAAGGTGAGGATTCTGCTGTTCAAGATGCTGTTGAACACTTTCCCAGGATGCTGCAGACACAGATGCCTCTGTAATAGGATGGGTCCAGCCTGAATGCTTTTTTTTGTGAATAGGGGTTATTAGTCCTTGGTTCCACAGTTCAGGGAAGTAGCCAGTAGTAAGAATATTTTGAGTAGAGGTTCTTGTATAAATGGGTTAGTTGCTGTACTTCAGCATCTCATGTAGAATGCCATCTTGGTCCACTGGCTTTTCTTGTTATTTTTTTTCAACATAATTTTTTTTATTGATTTTTCAAGCAGAGTTTTTACAGGCATACAACATTAGAGGGTGGTTGTTTTTTTTGGGGGGGGGAAGGAGGGGGTACATAAAAGAAAAAGGGGGCTAGAGGGGGGGAGGGAAAGCCCCAAGGTGAATCAGCATAACTTGATACTTTACACAGTTTCAATATTGAATAGTGTGTGTGGTCGATGCAGGGCAGTTTCTCTATCTAATCTGGAGACCAACCCCAGGGGGCTTGGACAGGTGAGAGATTACGAATCGTAGTGGGTAGCCTATGGGAGAATGCATGGGGGACACCTGTACAGTCCCTAGCAGAGATATATAATTGATTGATCCCATGGGACTATAGGCTCAGGGAACCGAGATCAACATGTGCACTACGTGTGTACACTATCCAGGGCCCCCAAACCTTCTGGAAATTGTGGTATGTGTCGTTCAGGAAACTAGCCAGTTTTTTCATCATACATACTGTATAAACCAAACCTTGTTTCTAATGAACAGAATTGGTGGTAGCTTGTCCGGTTTCCAAAGGCTCGCTATGGCGCATCTTGTTGCTGTAATAATGTGGGTTATTAATTTATTTTCCGCCCTTCAGTGGTCTTGGAGTATTTTTTTCAACAGAAACAACCACGGATCTAGGTGAATATCTGAACCCAGGATCTGCTGGATCAAGGATCCTGTAACCAGACAAAAGCCAAGGCGCTTACTCTAGTACATAAAACCAATACAAATAAACGTAGTGACAATACTACCATGTATCCAACTGACTACTACATGTACCAGAATAAGTGGTACACTACTTCGGTGTCAGTTGTTAGCTGCTCGAACCACCGGGAATCTTTCCAGGATCCCCAAAGACCGGAAATAACAAAAAGATATAAGGTGAGCGCACTGTTACTGTTGAATAAAAAGCTGCTCAGATAATTACTGAGTCAAAAGATGATTGAGTTTAATGACAACCGCACAATGGTAAATGTGCAGATTATCAGAACACCCACAGTAGGGAGTATAGGGAATGGTGACTAGCAAAAATGAGGATAATAACTACTCACACGGCCTTGTGAAATATGAAAAACCGGGACACTTTAAAACATTATACATCACGTCATGCGCCCCCGCCCCCCGGTTGCCATGACAACAAGACACTAACGTCAGGCGGTGACATGTTGCCATGACAATGTGGCATCACGTGATGCCTCGTCACCATAATGCATCCCGTTGTCATGTCAACTTGATGCCGGGTGACGTCACGGAGCAGCTCGTTGTTATGGCAATGTGTATTACGTGACATCGCGCAGCCATGTTGGCGGAATTTGGAGGGGAGGATACAGCCAAAGGCAAGATAAATAAATATATAATAAATAGATCTAAAAAAAAATGTATCTCCGCGTTAGCCTTCAATAGAAGGTGGCAACCCTGGCTGCAGTGTGTGTTTCTGTATACAGAGGATGGCCCTGCAGTGTGTGTTTCTGTATACAGAGATAGGCCCTGCAGTGGGTGTTTGTGTGTATAGAGGTGGGGGCTGCAGTGTGTGTTTGTGTGTATAGAGCAGTGATTCCAAACCTTTTTTGTTTGGAGGAACCCTTTAAGTATTTCGTTACATTTTGGGGAACCCCTATCTGGATGACATGTTCAACGGGTAAATCACAAAATAGACGTGTAAAGAAGTGGGGGTAATAAATAATAATTAACTCATACTTTTGAATAAACAATGTGTATATATTTTGTAATGATTTTGGTTTAAACATCACCCCCCCTACATCTCACATCACCCCCCCCTGCATCTCACATCACCCCCCCTACATCTCACATCACCCCCCGCCCCCACGGATCAATCGATCTCCCCCCCCCTTCTTTCTCCCTCCTCTCCTCTCCCTCACCCTCCCTTCTCTCCTTTCCCTCACCCCCCCTTCTCTCCTCTCCCTCACCCCCCCTTCTCTCCTCTCCCTCACCCCCCCCTTCTCTCCTCTCCCTCACCCCCCCCTTCTCTCCTCTCCCTCACCCCCCTTCTCTCCTCTCCCTCACCCCCCTTCTCTCCTCTCCCTCACCCCCCTTCTCTCCTCTCCCTCACCCCCCTTTTCTCCTCTCTCTCACCCCCTTTTCTCCTCTCCCCCTCTCTCCCTCCCTCCCTCTCTCCCACACTCACTCTTCCACACACAGTGGCACACACCCTCACACTCTCGCACACACTGTCACACTCTCGTACACACACTGTCACACACACTGTCACACTCTCGTACACACACTGTCACACACACTGTCACACTCTCACACACACACACTGTCACACACACGGTCACACTCTCTCACACACACAGTCACACACACTCTCTCACACACACACTGTCACACACACTCTCACACTCTCACACACACACACACACACACTGTCACCCTCACACACACACTGTCACACTCTGTCAAACACACACTGTCACACTCTCACACACTGTCACACTGTCACACACACACACTGTCACACTCACACACTGTCACACTCACACACTGTCACACTGTCACACTGTCACACTGTCACACTGTCACACAGTCACACAGTCACACAGTCACACAGTCACACAGTCACACTGTCACACTGTCACACTGTCACACTGTCACACTCACACTGCCGTCTCACACTGCCACACTCACACTGCCATCTCACACTGCCATCTCACACTGCCATCTCACACCGTCACACTCACACCGTCACACTCGCACCGTCACACTCGCACCGTCACACTCGCACCGTCACACTCGCACCGTCACACTCGCACAGTCGCACTCGCACAGTCGCACTCGCACAGTCGCACTCGCACAGTCGCACTCGCACAGTCGCACTCGCACAGTCGCACTCGCACAGTCGCACTCGCACAGTCGCACTCGCACAGTCGCACTCGCACTGTCGCACTCGCACTGTCGCACTGTCACACTCACACTGTCACACTCACACTGTCACACTCACACTGCCACACTCACACTGCCACACTGTCACACTGTCACACACACTGTCACACACACTGTCACACACACACACACACACACACACACACACACACACACACACACACACACACACACACACACACACACACAGTCACTCACACTGTCACACTCACACTGCCACACTCACACTGCCACACTCACACTGCCACACTCACACTGCCACACTCACACTGTCACACTCACACAGTCACACTCACACAGTCACACTCACACAGTCACACTCACACAGTCACACTCACACAGTCACACACACACACACTGTCACACACACACACTGTCACACACACTGTCACACTCACACTGTCACACTGTCACACAGTCACACTGTCACACACACTGTCACACACACTGTCACACACACTGTCACACACACTGTCACACACACACGGTCACACACACTGTCACACACACTGTCACACACACACGGTCACACACACTGTCATACTCACACTGTCACACTCACACTGTCACACTGTCACACTGTCACACTCACACTGTACACTCACACTGTACACTCACACTGTACACTCACACTGTACACTCACACTGTCACACTGTCACACTCACACTGTCACACTCACACTGTCACACTCACACTGTCACACTCACACTGTCACACTCACACTGTCACACTCACACTGTCACACTCACACTGTCACACTCACACTGTCACACTCACACAGTCACACTGTCACACACACACTGTCACACACACTGTCACACTCACACTGTCACACTCACACTGTCACACTGTCACACACACTGTCACACACACGGTCACACTCACACTGTCACACTCACACTGTCACACTCACACTGTCACACTGTCACACTCACACTGTACACTCACACTGTACACTCACACTCACACTGTCACACTCACACTGTCACACTCACACTGTCACACTCACACTGTCACACTCACACTGTCACACTCACACTGTCACACTCACACTGTCACACTCACACAGTCACACTCACACAGTCACACTCACACAGTCACACTCACACAGTCACACTCACACAGTCACACTGTCACACACACTGTCACTCACACTGTCACACTCACACTGTCACACTCACACTGTCACACTCACACTGTCACACTCACACTGTCACACTCACACTGTCACACTGTACACTCACACTAACACTGTCACACTAACACTGTCACACTAACACTGTCACACTGTCACACACACTGTCACACACACTGTCATACTCACACTGTCACTCACACTGTCACACTCACACTGTCACACTCACACTGTCACACTCACACTGTCACACTCACACTGTCACACTCACACTGTCACACTAACACTGTGACACTCACACTGTCACACTCACGCTGTCACACTCACACTGTCACACTCACACACACACACTGTCACTCACACTGTCACACTCACACTGTCACACTCACACTGTCACACTCACACTGTCACACTCACACTGTCACACTCACACTGTCACACTCCACACAATTACCACTGAGACGGGGTGGAATGATGAAGCATTGTCGGCAGTATTCTGGCAAGGGCTGTCCGATATCCTCAAGGACGAACTGGCATCATTGGAATGTCTGTCGGGATTAGAGGAGTTAGTGGTCCTGGTATATACGGATGGATCAGCGTCTCCAAGAAAGGAAGATTGAGAAAGGTAAGCGCTCCCGAAGTTCACCTACATATCTTCCCTCTCCTACCCCCAGTGGTAATTTCCTAGCCGTAGCCATGGAGGAACCCATGCAACTCGGACTCACCCGTCTGTCTACCGAAGAGAGACAGGGAAGACAACGTTCGGGACTTTGTATATATTGCGGCAACAAGGAACACCTAGTCGCTACCTGCCCCTTAAAGCTGGGAAAAGCCAACGCCCAGTGAAGATTGGGGGAACTACACTGGGAACCAAGTCCCATCCCTCTTCCAAATCTCTTACCAGAATCCACATCCCCGTCACCTTGTCCTGAGACAACTTTAAGACGACCACACGCGCCTTTCTGGACTCCGGGTCAGGGGGCAACTTTGACCAGAAATTTGTGGAGAGAAACAAGATACCCTTAATCTCTAAAGATCGCCCAGTGGGTCTTGAGGCAATCGATGGGCGCCCTCTCCAACCGGCCTTTATTATCCTTCAAACCATCCCTCTGTTTCTTCACTCCCCCGGCGGCCATTCTGAGACTTTACAACTCAATGTTATCCACTCCCCATCTGCAGATATCATTCTAGGCCTACCATGGCTCCAACAACATAACCCCGAGGTGGATTGGACCGGTACTTTGCCTATCCGTTGTAGTACTCTGTGTCAGGAAAGATGTCTGGACACACCCAAGACCCTCGCCGGATTAGTACTACCGGATCCTGGAGATTCTCTACCTGAGATATAAGCAAGTACTGTACCTATAAGAGAAATGACTGAGGTAGACAAGAGGTGACATGGCAGTCATCTTGGAAAGAGGAGTTCTAACCTGCTGCTGTTACAGGCAGACACAGCTCTATGCAGCTCCTGGGGCAAATGACCTCTTATTTATTTACTCTTATGGTAAATAAATACGTTTGTTCATAGTTAACTGTGTCTAGAAAGTGTGCTTGGAAGAAAGTAATGAAGTGTTTCAGTATATCTGAGAACATAACACAAAGGTAGTAGATAATATAGAGAGAGTGGCACAGCCGTTACTCACACATGTCTTGATGAGATATTCTCTCACGGTTGCTCCCCCTCTGTTAATCTCGGCATCTCAAAGCTGGATCCAAAGGTATACAAGTAGGAGTAATTGTGAAGGAAGCACATAGGAATCAGAACTGTAGAAAGCTTACTGGGTACAGTACTGGCTTGTCCCATTGAAGGCTAAACACTACAATTAGTAAATACATGTAACCCTGCTTCCCCCTCTCCCCCCAGACTCTACGGTGGTGTCGAGGGTACATGGGGGGCTGATTACATGCGGTGTGGTGCGTACCTGTTAGGAACAGGAGGGCCTGAGCTTCCCGCGGTGTTGTGGGGGAGCCAGGACCGGGCTTCTGGGGTGATAGCCTCCATGATCTCTTAGTGGTGCAGCGCCTCCATCTTCTATACTCCCAGGGTAATGGGACAGGACCGGTATAGAAGAACCCCTCAGGTCCCAGGGTTATACTCTCCAAGTCACACACAGTCTTTACGGGTGAAGAATAGTCTCTTTATTTGACAGAGCAACAATATCCCAACGATAAGGCTTCCAGCAGCCACAACACAATCGCCAGGATGGGGTATACACAGCTCACCTCCGCCCCAAATACTTCCTCCTCTCCTTCCCTCCAAGTCACTCTTCCGACAGGATGGTCTGAGCTAGGGCGTCAATACCCCATGGCCCACCCCCAAGGTTAGCCTCGAGGTGGGTCTTGAATTCTCCCCCCATCACCCCTGGCAGTGGGGTGAGGGCATTGGTCCACCAGTATATAATTCTATCAGCTCTACTTATAGACGCTGATCGTTTCAGTTCCTCTCTCTCTCTTCCAGCACGCTGCGCCGGGAAGCCCGCAGCCTCCTGATACTCCTCGGACCGTTCCGCAGGATTCGTGGCTCACGGCATAATAACCAGCAACTCTAGACTCTCGATATCACTGTTCACTCGAACTCTTCCTAAGCTACTCTCTCGAACGAAGAACCATCAAAAGAGAAGAACAAGACAAAAAGACCCCGCCACTCACCGGAGTTGGCTGCTAAATATAGAGCTAGCCCCTCCCCTCATGGTGTCAGCAGAACCTCCCCTCTTGCTCACGCCTGCAGCAGAGTCCAGGCCTGCATCTACCACTCAGGTTAGGGCTATGAAGGGGGAAAACCCATGATGATTACTGGCGCCTGATCTTAACAGGAGGGCTTATCACAGTAGAAGGAAGATAGGTATAGCCTGTACTGTTTACAGGGGGCTACATACACATAACTTCATACAGTATATATGATATACACAGGTGTAAGCTCAGGTGTAGGGTCTGAGGAAAGGGTGTTTGTGCCCTGAAACGTCACATTATGTTTGCACCTGCTCTGCTTATGGATAAAAACAGAGTAAGCTTGTTACATTTCTGATTCCTGTGTGCTTCCTTCACAATTACTACTACTTATAACACTAAGGTACTTTAAAAAAAACTATTACCAGGACATATACATACTGAGTTTGGGTTATACATGTCATTTTCTGTTCTTCTGGTTGCATTAAAGAGACACAAACAGATTAAATGCACTAAACAGAGAGAAAATGACAGAGTTAAAGAGCAGGATAAGCATTGGATTATTGTAAGGCTGAGAGAGTGAGATAGCACATTAGTTACTTAGATATCTTGAGAGCAGTTTATTTTAATGTAATTAAGACTTAACATTACAAAAGCACATTGTCTCTGTAAGGACAATGTCCTAGTTTAACAAACACTTTGATGTGTGAATAATCAGACAGTCTCCTACAAAAAAGTTATACAAATCATACAAGAACCATAAACATTAGTCTCCAACCAATAGATGGCAATGGTTGTTCATGGGTTTAACTATAGTATTTCTGCTTCTAGTATAGGGTAACTGTGAACCACAGCAGATTACATTTTGGGGAACGCATTTAAAACATATGATATTGTCCTTTTAGTCTTCAGAGATCACACTCCATGTGCGAATACTTTTACTCCTGCAACCCTGCACAGAATGGGGAGTTGTCCCTGGTACTGAACTGTACTGTATACTCCGGGCAACCAATAGATGCCGCTGTGTGTCGGCATCTTACACAGCAGCCACTCTGCAGCTGCCACTCTGCAAATTCTGGCAGTTGGATTGCACGACACACTCTGCACTCTGTCTCACAGAATGCCACACACTGTCACACTCCTAAGATGTTCTCCCTCAAACTCCAGAGATGGTCTGTTGCTCTGATCAGCAGTGCTCCTTACATAGTCCCATACCTCCTGCTGGGTAGGGGCCTCAGAGTCTGCTGGAAACAAAGCCCATCCCCAGACCTGATCGCCACCACTCCCCAATCACCCATTATCCTTTGTCTCAATCCACATTTCTATACAGGTCCTTCGGCTGATTAAAGCTGCAGTTCAGTCTTTTTTTTTTTTTTTTATTTATTTTTTTACTTCAATAGTTTCATGTGTGCAATCTCAATGACCTAAAGAACTGTATAGCTGCAGGTCAATTCGTTCTCCATGTATTGATAGGTCGAAATTTGGTGACATAATTAGTGAAGGGATCTGTTTATATTCTGCTTGTCTGTCAGTGGAAGCTCATGAATATTCATGAGCACTCCTGCACTGACATGTGCTAGAGGGAGGGCAGGGCTGACAAAGGGTGTGCCAGGGCTTGTGACAGGACATGAAGGGCAGTGCCTTAGCAAATGGATGTTAAAATAGAATACAAGAAAATTGGTCTTCTACAGAACTGATTTATTAAAAAAAACACACATGCAGGATATTGACTGAACTGCAGCTTTAAATCACCTAATCACCTCCATAGAAATGTACGCAACGGCAAATCACATTACAAGTCTGCCAACTTAGAAATGATTACATACAATACACATTTACAGGGCGTGACCCTCACATATACATCACAGTGCTTACACACAGATCACAAAACACTTCACTTCATATTGCTTGCTCAGTAGACTCGGGATTGCATATACAGGGAATAAAATGCTTTGGAATACATTCTCACTTACATAGTGCATTATACATTCCCTGTTCTCCCCCAGATTTTAAATACATTTGGCTGAATTAAACATTACTGAGAGAGACAGTTTACATGGTTTATGGGGTAGCTAGCTGGGCTTCACCTTCATTTTGTGATGCCAGCTACACCTACCGTCACAAATGCAATAAAACAATGACTCCAATGTCTATTTATACTGTTTAGCAGGGGATATTGAACTCCACCCAGGCCCTCTCTTTTCATTTTTTGCCCATACCCCTGATAATGCCCCTTTCAAATCCCAAAAAAGGGCCACCTGTCGCCGACAGGGGGAGGGAGGGAGGGAGGCAGGACAAGTGTCCTAGGACTGGTGGCTGCGTGGGGCCAGGCAAGGCCCAACTTCGGTCCCAGCCTCTGCCACGCACCGGCGGGAGAGAGGCCCGGTCTTGCAGAGAAGGAGGACCCGGCGTGGAAAAGTGGCCCGACAGCAGCTGGGGAGAGCCAGGGCACCAGAGGCCTCATACCACTCCAAAGGTAGGTAGGAAGGTATGTAGGTTATTTAGAATTTGTGCGTGGTGGGGGGGGGGGCGGTATTGTATTTTGTGTAGGGGTTCTGCCATGTGCACTGGTAAATAAAAGGATGTGGTATAAAAAAAGAGGGGTCCAGTTCCTGAGTAAAACAGCTTACAAATCTAAGGGCTTCTTTTTACAACCAAGCATAATAAAAGCAGAAAAATTCTATAAAAGCCATAAGATATGTTCTATAATTCAGCATTTCTATTTTCATGAATAGGAAAAAATCCAAGTAATTATCCAAAGGGAAATAAAAAGTCCCTGTGCAACATCCAAATGACAAAGTATATAGTTAAATAGTTATCTGCTTGTCTTCTCATAAGTATGGGTCATTTAATTAAACTCTTTGGCTAAAGTGTTCTAAGGTGAAGAAATAGTGCGCAACTATTAAACAATTCGCACACGTGAAGTGATAATACAGTGATAAAGTAAAATGAAAGTATATTACGTGACCTTATAGGTACTAAACAAGGTGTAGCGTCTGCAGCTGTGATACCGGGGATGGGCCAAAGCACCCCCTAGAGAGCCAGACAAATACACAAAAGACACAGCGCAAAACGCTCATAGTGCATTAAAAAATATTAAAACAACCAATCAATAAGGTAAGTAATGTGCGTACATCAAGGAAAATTCAAATAGGCATGTCAGGGGTAAGTTACCCATACACCACACTGTGGACTGGATCAGATGTCATCAGAAGGTATTTGGAGCTGTTCCGTGATTTCCAGGTTCCGGATGGGTAAGTATAGAGTCCTTTGAAGTCCCCACTCGCATATGAACAGAGTCCAGCACACCCGCGGCTCACGTGAGAACGGCCGTATCCCGCGGATCTCCACGACGGCTGGGTTCCTCTTGCTGTCCTCCGTTCCGGCACTTCCGGGTAGTGACGTCACTGGAGGGTTGCACCGAAACTCGCGTCGCAATCCTCCTCCGGTGGCCGGATCAACCCACAATAATGGGGCAGAAAGTCAAGGTAGAACAGTAGCACACTTCCAACGCGTTTCGAAACCGTAAAGGTTTCTTCATCAGGGAATAACGAATGGTCAGATAACAGGCATTGAAATACCCCATAAATAAAAGGTACAAACCTGATATAAGGCCCTGCTGGGAGAGAAGAACGCCGGGAGAGGACCCACTAGTGAAGGGAGCCATAGGCCCCAGTAGCATGGTGAGGGAGGAGGAGGCGGCCATCTTGGGTGGGCACCACGTGGAAGCACCACCACCACACAAGGGTGCCTATGAGAGAACGACCTGTATGTCAGAAACACCGCCCTAAGGCTAGAACCCCTGGGTCCAATAACCCCACATCTACCCAGATAAGCTGTACTGGACTAAATAAAAAATCCTATCCTACTGCACTAAAAAGACCCCACAGTTCCTGCAACATCTCTACGTCTCACCCCCCCCCACCCCCAAAAAAATTAAAAGGGATAAAAACAGATAAAGGGGGACTCCAGGTGACGTCAAGGTGCACAGACGTCTAAAGGGGATCATTTCAGAGCCTTCCTGGAATAGCCTGCTATAACACCAACTAAGCAAGAGCAAAGTGCCACCAGGGTCTCGGTGAGGACAGGGGCTTTGCAGGGGATGAGCAGTAAGTTGAGGAAACCCTCCCAACAAAGCGTTTCTAGCTTCTTCATGCCGCAACAAAAACCCACAGAGCGTGGCGGGACTATGCAAGATAGAGACCAGGCATGCTCGTCTGGAGGATTGACTAACCTCTCTGCCCAGACAGAGAAAAACTCCCCAGGAATAACGAAAGAATATCTAGAGGGGCTCTTTTCACAGATGAGACAGGGGTACCAGGAGGATCTGTCCAGAGCCATAACCACCCTCAGAAAAGATATGGACACTCTGGCTGAAAGGACAGACACAATTCCAAAAAAAAGTAGAGGAAATTGAACACAACTACTCCTCTGCGGAAGATGAAATTAACCGTCTAAACTGTGAAATCCAATAAAAGAAAGTGCAGAAGATCAACAAAATAGAGATCGTCGTCAGAATCTCAGAGTGCGGTATATTCCTGAGTCCGTGGATACAAACCTGCTGCGACCTTACCTGCTTGATCTTTTCACCCACTTGATCCCTGAGCTCAAACAGGAAGAAATAGAAATGGACCGTGCACACAGGTCCTTGGGCCCCCAAATCATCAGACCCCAAGAGAGCCAGAGATGTGATCATAAGATTCCATTTGTACTCAATTAAAACATACAGAACACCTAAAAGCTCATATTGAACCCCCCCCCCCCCCCCAGAAATCATTCTTCCTGGCAATGCACAGGTTATTAAGAATCTATATTAGTTTAGGGACCCTTGAAATGTGGTCTGCCGTGCAGTTGGCTCAAGGGCTTACAATTTGGCCAAAATGTTAAACTAAAAGACCATTTTATTTATTAGTTATTTATACATGTATATTTAGGCACTGTACCGTATATAAGTTTTTCTGGATGTGCACTGAGCTTTGTCTGTGTTTTATGTTATGTCTCTGGTTTTAAACGTACTCAATTAAAGAAATAATTTTTCGACAGCCAGCAGGGAAAGAGGAGATATCCAATTCCGCGTCTCTCACCTTGAAATATACAGTGACCTGTCGAAAGCAACAGTTGATAGGCACAGAGAGCTGAATGAAACACATTACGCAAAAACTGCGTGAATGTAAAATAAGGTACAGATGGGATTTCCCTTTAAGCTGGTGGCACAGGTGGGGGGAAAGTTCCACTCGGTGTCCTACCCCGAGGATGGTCCCCGCTTCCTGAGAGGACTGGGACTACATCACGCCGGCAAAGACGCTGCAGCTGAAGAGACCGAGGAAGAGCAGAACAACCAACTAGCTGCAAAAACACAGAGAGCCTCCCAAAGATTGGCCTTGCTGAGAATGCCAACGCATGAAGAATGAGGCCCTGATACCCCCCAGGTTCCCCCTGGATTCTCGTGGTCGGAACCCCGGTGGAGGAGGTATCAAAGGGAAATGTTTCCTCCAAATCTCGGGGGACATCCATCCCTTAAGCCCACATTGATGTGACATTTCTGACCTGGTTCATTATCCAGCCCCCCTCCTTCCCCCTCCCCCCCCCTCACCTCTCCCCCTACCCTCCCCCGTCCTTCCTCCCTCCCCCCCCACGCATCCCAAGGCATAGCGTTCGGTAGGCCCACCATGCGGATGTGGCCCCCGCTCCCCGTCCCTTAGCCCCTTTTATCTGGTCCCCCCGCCTCCCCGCACCGGCCAGATGCTCCGGAGTCATAGTCCACGAGCTGTGAGGCCGTTCTCGCCGCGGCTTGTCTATAGAGTGGGGAGATCTAGCAGGATTTGGATGCCGAGGGTCCTGGCACCCCGAACCCAGTGATCGGTGAGCTTCCAGAAACGAGCTGCGGGGGCTGGGGGTGGGGGGGACCTGGCTGGGAGGGATGGGGAGAGACTGAATCCAGGACTCTGGTTGACTAAATTGAGTTAATAGCTTTAGCGGGGTAGATAGCCCTGTATATAAAAAAGAATATGTTTTTGGTTCAGGTAAAGGTCTTGCATGTCTAGTCTGAGAACAAATCACTGTTACTCTCAATGTCTGTTATGTATGATATGCAGTGCTAGTCCTCTGGCACCACCTTGTGGTGGATTCAAAAATCACGGTGAATAATGGTGGGGCTGTGATGGGAAAAAGTACAGCTAAACCCCGTTATAACGCGGTCCTCGGGGTCCACCAACCCCGTTATAACGCGGTCCTCGGGGTCCACCCCGAGACCACCGCGTTAGTAACAGGGTCGCGCTAATTTAAAAAAAAAAAATGGCCGCCGCATCAGCGCATATTCATCCCGCGGGACAGGAGATGGGAGCGGGGATGTCCCTCCGGTCCCCGCTTCCCCCTGTCACCGCGTGACAGGCCGCGGGATGGGAGGGGGGATGCCCCTCCGGTCCCCCGCTTCAGGAGGAGCAGAGGGAACTGGCAGGGAACATCCACACCTCACGAGCCGCATGGCGCATGCGCATGCGCATGCGCACGGCGAACGTGAGGGGTGCCTAAAGTGATCGCTGTCGGGATGTGCTGCTTTGGAGACAGGTAAGCACAGTCTCCGGAAGACCGCTAACCCCCCCCCCCCCCCGCCACAGCACAGGGCCCTCGCGCAGCAGTACAGGGCCCGCCGTAGCGCAGGGTCGTCCTGCCACTCAGCCGCAGCGCAGGGCCCCGCCACCCCCCCCACAGCATAATGACGTCCCACCCCCCCGCCCCGGGCCATAACACCAGCCAGCCTAGAGGGGAGGGGGACACACCGGACGCTCGGACACCCTTTCCCCTGGCTGTGAGGGGGTTAATGTTGAAGAGGCACCACAGAGGTTGGGTTACCTTGCTGTGTGCAGTGTGTGTCAGTGTGAGCAGTGTGTGTGCAGTGTGTGTCAGTGTGAGCAGTGTGTGTGCAGTGTGTCAGTGTGAGCAGTGTGCAGTGTGTGTCAGTGTGAGCAATGAGCAGTGTGTCAGTGTGTGCAGTGTGAGCAATGAGCAGTGTCTGTGCAGTGTGTGTCAGTGTGAGCAGTGTGTGTGCAGTGTGCAGTTTGTGTCAGTGTGAGCAGTGTGCAGTGTGTGTCAGTGTGAGCAATGAGCAGTGTGTCAGTGTGTGCAGTGTGAGCAATGAGCAGTGTCTGTGCAGTGTGTGTCAGTGTGAGCAGTGTGTGTGCAGTGTGCAGTGTGTGTCAGTGTGAGCAGTGTGTGTCAGTGTGAGCAGTGTGTGTGCAGTGTGTGTCAGTGTGAGCAGTGTGCCGTGTGTGTCAGTGTGAGCAATGAGCAGTGAGTGTGCAGTGTGTGTGCAATGTGTGCAGTGTGAGCAATGAGCAGTGAGTGTGTAGTGTGTGTGCAGTGTGTGTGCAGTGTGTGCAGTGTGAGCAATGAGCAGTGTGTGTGCAGTGAGTGTGTGCAGTGTGTGCAGTGTGTGCAGTGTGTGCAGTGTGTGCAGTGTGTGCAGTGTGTGCAGTGTGTGCAGTGAGCAAAAAAAAATAAAAAATTTAAAAACGGGAGCCACGGGAAAACCGCGTTATAACCGAATCGCGGTATACCGAGGCGCGTTATAACGGGGTTTAGCTGTACTTGAAAATTAAAGAAAAGGAAAACAAATAAAAGCTGGGTGTCCGGGAGATCCGGAAATAATTAACCTTTACACCAAGACTAAGTACTCAATGCCTATTCGCCTCTGTCTCCCCTATATTATACTATCTCGGAGGTATCTTAAAAAATAATTACTAGACTAGATAGCATGGGAAAAGTGCTTTAAAGCAAAGCCCAAGACAGTTTCACTACGTCAAGCCCACTGTAAAAGCCATAAGTTACCCGATAAGCCGAAGAAAGGGAGACACTGGGATACAACCTGGGGTAAACTCAAGAAATTAAAACCCTATTAGAAGGTTCTTATAGACAGAGACCCAGAGGAAACTGAAAAGAACATAATAAAGGGTCAATTGCACATTAGGTGAAATAATTACCTAACCTTACGTTGGGCCGGGATGCCCGGTTCTCTGTTGCAATGTTATATAAAATGTTTATATCCTGTTTTATACGATGTTAGGTTGTGATGTTACAATGTTATACAAAGTTCTGTTTAGTTATATGGACACACCTGGAGGGGTTCGGAAAGCTCCTTCGGGGGGAGGACCGGGACGAGACACACCGAAAAGTCTCCAGAGGGCGCTATGTCCTACTCTCTCACCCTTAGCGCGGTGAGGACCACTATGCTGGGGCACAGTTGTCGCCCAATCTTTCTTTTCTTTTTCCTTTCTTCTATCCCCCTTCCCCCCCTCCACTGTCGCCCACCCTCACCCTCTCTTCCCCGGTCCCTAAGAGAATAGGTCTCCTAGAGACTCGAGGAATACAAGAAATAGACATCAAAGACACACTTAGATCTTACCCGGACAAAAAGATAATGAAAGAACATAGGCCACCCCACCACCTTGGGACAGTGGAGGGATCACAAGGCCCCATTCAATTAAAAAAAATAAAATTAAAAAAAAGATAAATGGCCAATAAAACATCACTAAAACTAATAACACTAAACGTAAAGGGGTCTGAATTCGGTAATAAAGAGGAAACTCACATTACAAGAACTTAAGAAAACAAATGGAGATATTTTATTCCTCCAAGAGACCTACTTTAACACTACATCCCCCCCAAACACTTTCAAAAGAATCTACCCTCAAGCATACTATGCGTCCTACACAGTAAAAAAAAGAGGGGTGGCTATTCAATTTAAACACAATATCCCATTTACTTTAAACAAAGAAGTTTCGGACCCAGAGGAGAGGGCAGATATCTAATCCTTCACTGAACCCTGTCAGGAGTAGAGATAACCCTAGTAAACGTATACTCCCCAAATGAGGGCCAAGTGAAATTCTTGAGAGACTTATGTGAAAGTATATCCTATAAAGTAGGAGACATGAACATGTTAGCAGTCCCCGAGCAAGACAGAGTAAGCGTTCAAGGAACCCATCACCCACGCGCTCCAGAAAAAAATGCAAAGGAATTTAGAAGCATATTGAAAGAGTTCTCACTCACTGATATTTGGAGGGCGCAACACCAGGGTCAGCGAGATTACTCGTTCTATTCACTCCCTCACCAGACCTTTTCGAGGATTGATTATTTTCTGGGTACGAAAGACATTCTACAGGCATCCTCCCAGTCAGACATAGGCTCTATATCATGGTCAGACCACGCTCCGGTCTCGCTGGTACTCTCTCTCCCCTTCCGTAAAAACAACCAATATAATTGGAAACGAAATGATTCGCTGTTAAATCAAAAGGATGTAGAGATGGATATCAAACAGAAGCTCATAGAGTACTTCATGCTGAACAAGGGCTCAGTAGAGTCATCAGCAATGCTATGGGAAGCCCATAAGGCCACGATAAGAGGAGCTATCATTTCCATAGCATCACACAAGAAAAAAGCTAAGCAAAAACTATATAACTAATTAGCGGAGAAAGTTCAACTCCTGGAACAAAAACATAAGAATAACCCCTCAAAAAAACTATTTAAACTATTAGACAAAACCAGAACCAGATCTGAATTTAAACAGACTCAACTAGACGAAGTGGAGAGAGCGTTAAGGTGGACCAAGCAAAGGTACTATGACAAAGGCAATAAGGCCGACCGTCTATTAGCGTCCAAACTCAGAGGTTTAAGAACCCAATCGCAAATTTCTGCTATACAAACTAGATCGGGGGAAAAATTATATGATGAAAAACAGATGGCAAAGGAATTCTCTGACTTTTATTCTAAGTTGTACAACCTAAACTTTCCTAAGGACCGATCTTCTGGATCGGAAGCTATCTCCGGGTACTTAGAAAAATGTAAACTCCCAGAACTAACGGAGGAAAATATTCTAGAATTGAACAAAGAGATTACACAAGAGGAACTATTAGGAGCCATTGCTCAGATGAAAGCTAGCAAAACGCCAGGCCCAGATGGATTCACAAATCAATACTATCAAAAAATTTAAGATGGAGTTATCCCCATATTTGCTAGATGTGTTTAACTTGGGGGGAGAGGACATCCCTACATCAATGACCAAAGCAAATCTGGTAATTATACACAAGGAAGGGAGAGACCCACAACAGTGCGGTAACTATTGACCCATAGCCCTTCTCAATTCGGATTTAAAACTGTTCAGCAAAATCCTGGCAAACAGACTCACTCCAATATTGCCCAGCTTAGTCCATATAGACCAGGTCGGGTTTGTCTCGGGAAGACAAGCCTCGGATAATACTAGAAATATTATAAACCTTATAGACCACATACATCTCTCCAACATGAAGGCTATCCTGTTAGGTTTAGATGCTGAAAAAGCGTTTGACAGGATAAGATGGGACTTCTTAGATCAAACACTGCTTAAATTCGGATTTAGGGGCCAGTATCTAGAGGGGATCAGGGCCCTCTATAAAACTCACACAGCTGCCGTGAAACTCCCAGGGGGAGACTCAAGTCTCATAAAAATAAACAATGGTACCCGACAGGGATACCCCTTGTCTCTGCTTCTATTCACCCTCTCTATAGAACCATTGGCAGCCACAATTAGAGACGATAAGAATATTCAAGGAATTGAAATTGGAAAGACAAACTATATCGGGATACAAAATTAACACAGACAAATCGGAGGCACTGAATTTGACCCTATCAGCTCCCGAAGTTAAGCTTTTGCAAGCAAACTTTAATTATAAATGGAGTCAGACAAAGATTAAATATTTGGGAATACAGATAGCAAAGGACTATAAATCCTTATACCAATATAACTATCCTCCCCTTTTTGATAAGATAAAAAAAGATTTACAGAGCTGGAACGAATACCAGATATCTTGGCTAGGAAGAATAGCCATAGTTAAAATGAATATCCTGCCAAGACTTCTATATTATTTCCAGAATCTACCAATAGAAATAACAATGTCCGAGCTCAAAAATATTGAGAAAGCAGAATCTTTAAATTTATTTGGAAAAACAAAAGACCAAGGGTTGCTAGATCAATTTTGCTAGCCCCAAAAGATTGCGGAGGCTTGGGAGTCCCGGGTATCACTAAATACTATCTGGCGGCCCAACTAAAACAAGTAATAATGTGGAACAATGATCCAACCACGAGTTGTTGGCTTGGGATTGAGTCTTCCTATGCGAGCCCTCTCTCCCTCCCGGCCGCTCTGTGGTCCGGAGGGGGAGAGAGACCTTCCTAGAAAAATTACAACTGGGAGCAATGAGATGTACGTGGAAAATATGGGCTAAAAATAAGGGGAAATACGATTTAGTATCCTCCCCTACATTAATGACCCCCATCTTTAACAATCCCGAATTTCTTCCAGGCTGTCTCCCAAAAGGACTCAGTAAATACAAGGAGCTAAAGATGGTAATAGCCGATGACTTTGTTTCCAAAGATAAGATTCTATCACTACCAGATTTAGAGAAAAAATACCAAATTACAAACCTTCCAGTATTTGGCTTTCTACAAATTCGACATTATTTGCAAACAGTATCCAAAAGTTCGACATTTGCGGCCCTAACAAAATTTGAGAGACTATGCAGAATAGGCAATTACTGTAAAGGACTGATTTCGGAAATATATCTGGGCCTGGCGAGAACTGCAGCTCCCTCTTATCATAGTTATATGCTCAAATGGGCAGAGGATTTGAACTTAGAGTTAGATAGAGAAGACTGGAAGGATATCTGTGAAGCAGCCTCCAAAACATCAATTTGTACCACTATAAAGGAGAACATATATAAAATCTTATACCACTGGTACCTAACCCCGAAAAGGTTGAGCCAGATTTTCCCCGGATCCTCAGATTTGTGCTGGAGAGGATGCGGGCAAAGAGGAGATATGGCTCATATCTGGTGGAATTGTCCCAAAATTCGGGGGTTCTGGATCATGATACAAACAATAATACGAGAACTCCTGGGGGTGGAGATAGAAGTGGACCCGGTGTCTATGATCTTAGCCAAGCCAATAGAGGGCCCTGAGACGCAGGAGAGCAAAATGATTAATCATGTTCTCACAGCAGCACTGTGCTCGGTTGCTGCGGCATGGAAAAAGATCAATGCCCCCTCCAAATAGACAGTAATCAGAAGAATCAGAGAAGTCAGGTTGATGGAACTCCTCTCGGCACAACTTAGCCAAAAGGTGGACAAATTCCATAAGACCTGGGAAATTTGGTCAGATGCCTTACAACTATAGAAGTTGAGCCATAGAAGAACAGGACCGACTACCCCCCTACACCCCTCCCACCCCTTGTCCACCAGCCCCCCCCCTCCTCCATCTCCCCTCTCTTCCCACTCTACTCTTCACTTTTCTTTACCCTTTCACAGAGAGATACACAAGGAAGCGGCCGCTTCCACAAGAAGCCATGAAAAAGTATATTTGAACACAGAGAAAGAAGGAAGATACTGGCGAAAAGAACAACAACAACAACAATTTATTGTGTATGTTTCAAAAAGATGTTTAATATATTGAATTTGTAAGATTGTATATACATACCACTATTTTTGGAAATGCTAAATGTACAATGTATATCTCTCTAAAATGCAATAAAAAAATTGAAACAAAAAAAAAAGGGAAATCTGTCTGGGATATCAGTCAAAACATCGGAGTCTGGGGGCATTGGGGTAGCCAAGGGGTAATTCAACCTGAATACCAGCAAATCATGCCTGCTCAACGGGGAGAGTTAGGGGACTACCGGTGACTTTGTCCCCCAAACTCTTGCAAACCAAATAATAGCTTTTCTACCCAAATTTCCCACCTAAAACTTACACACAAAAAGTTTCACATTTCTGGGGCAAAGGGAACATAAAAAGTGGAAAAGACACTTTAGCTTTCACGAGTTATAATACTTAATTTATTATATAATGTACTTGTTGTGTTAGAGGTGTTTTTATTAAGGAATGTGGAATCTGTTATTTTCTCTCCAGTTTATTAAAGTCCCCTTTCATTTCAGCATTTACTTAAGATATATGTTATATTCTAAATTACCTCTTTTGCTAATGTTTTTCTTGTTCTCTAAGGTAAGGGCTATCTATCAAAGAACTCTAGATTCACAAAAGGGTGCTAAACTTTAGCATACCTTGAATCCCATTTAATTGTGTATCTGTGCCTGGGAGTTGAAACTATAAGCATTAAATTTCATTGCAAAATACTTTTTTATATCTTTACCAGGCAACCAGCCATCCTAGGGCCATCCTGTGACCATTGTTCTCTCCATTTGCTGTTTAACACTTCACCATTTAAATTGTTAAACAAGATTGCAGCACCTCACAGAAAGATTAAGACTTTGTAAAGCAATGCTGAATCTCCCCCATAGTGGTTTCTACAATTTAAAGTGTGATTCTTGCATTTAAATACATTGTCTATTTAATCCCTACAATTGAGATACAATGCCTTTCTTGTTCAATTATTTATCAATGCCCTGCCCTGACATTAATCTTTTCAAATGTACATGAAATTAGTATGTATTAAACATGTAATACAATTAGAAAATAGAAGGATTTATGAGCAAATGACAAATCAGAGATATAAAACAGAAATAGAACACATATTCATTCCATTCAAGTTATTATACATTTTGCAGTGAGGTCAGGATCCACAGAGACAAGGGGGTGAACTAGAGCAAACCATAATTTCATTTTAATAAAAAAATGTTCTACATACCTTTCTACAGAAGAAAGAAAATCATTCTCCATCCACTAGCCAAAGGTGGGCAAAGCAGGAAAGAAGTATCTATTTAATAGGCTATCATCATGTTTTTATTGCAGAAAAAAAGGATTTTGTTTTTAAATTTCTTCAGAACTATATTGAATTATTTTTTTCCACAATTTTAGTTGCCCAAATCACAATCATGTGTCTGATCTGAACGAGAAGTTTATGCATCATAACTAACTTCAAAGGTTCATATTTTCCCATGGCTCACTTAAATAGTGACGGGGTTAGTTCATACAGCCCCCACCCACCTCTTTATCACACCAACTCTGATCCCATCTTGATGGATTAGGGCAGGCTCCCCTCTCACACCGGGCTGGGATTTGCATTCACTTGTAATGCTTGTTTACACAGACACAAACTTGCTGTGGATCCTGTTTACTTCTCGGCGATGTCTCTCCCCAGTGAGGACAGACTGACCGCACATCTCTATAAGGACGGGTTCGTTTTCAGACCAAGCTCTTTTTTTAGGGAGTGGGTGGTTTTAGGTGAGTTATAGGTTCGAAATGTTATATACAATAGTGACACAACACAACACAACTGGTTGCTGGAGGAAGAAAGACTTGTACACATGAGAGGACTTTGTATTACAAACAGTTTAGTAATTGTGTGTGCGTGTGTCGATATTAATAATAATAATATATATATATTTTTATCAATACTCTATAATATTATAGCGTAACCAAGCTTCAATATAATATCACCTTTATAAAGGACATTTCAGTCAATGAATCCTTAATATAATTTCAAATGATAAAATCTTAATAGATATTTATATCAAATATAATACTGAGACACCACACTTGCAAAAAATATCCAAATTGTAGGTAATTGTGTATTTACATAAAATATCAATCATGCATAAAGTAACATGCTATATATTTTTTTGCTATGTAAGTGTATTTTTAAACATGCATCATCATGATATATTTTTTTGCAAGACTGGAGTCACACACACACACACACACACACACACACACACACACACACACACACACACACACACACACACACACACACACACACACACACACACACACACACACACACACACACACACACACACACACACACACACACACACACACACACACACACACGTACGTTGCCCATGAGTGAAATTGGGGGAGACACAGTGGACAGGAGGGGGGGCAGTGGACAGGAGGGGGGGGGCAGTGGACAGTAGGGGGATGCAGTGGACAGGAGGGGGGATGGACAGGGGGGGGATGGATAGTGGACAGGAGGGGGGGAGACGGGCAGTGGACAGGAGGGGGGGGTGGACAGGAGGGGGGACAGTGGACAGGAGGGGGGGGGCATTGGACAGGAGGGGGGACGGACAGTGGACGGGGGGGGGACAGACAGAGGACAGGAGGGGGGGGGGGACAGTGGACAGGAGGGGGGGGCATTGGACAGGAGGGGGGACGGACAGTGGACGGGGGGGGGACGGACAGAGGACAGGAGGACGGACAGAGGACAGGAGGGGGGGACGGACAGTGGACAGGAGGGGGGGGGGGCATTGGACAGGAGGACAGACAGTGGACAGGAGGGGGGGGACAGTGGACAGGAGGGGGTGGACAGGAGGGGGGGGACGGACAGTGGACAGGAGGGGGGACAGTGGACAGGAGGGGGGGATTGGACAGGGGGGGCAGTGGACAGGAGGGGGGACAGTGGACAGGAGGGGGGCGGTGGACAGGAGGGGGGGGTGGACAGTGGACAGGGGGGGACGGACAGAGGACAGGAGGGGGGGGACAGATAGTGGACAGGAGGGGGGGGACGGACAGTGGACAGGGGGGGACGGACAGAGGACAGGAGGGGGGGACGGACAGTGGACAGGGGGGGACGGACAGAGGACAGGAGGGGGGGGACAGATAGTGGACAGGAGGGGGGGGACGGACAGTGGACAGGGGGGGACGGACAGAGGACAGGAGGGGGGGGACGGATAGTGGACAGGAGGGGGGGGGACGGACAGTGGACAGGAGGGGGGGGGTGGACAGGAGGGGGGACAGTGGACAGGAGGGGGGGGCATTGGACAGGAGGGGGGCAGTGGACAGGAGGGGGGGGCATTGGACAGGAGGGGGGACGGACAGTGGACAGGAGGGGGGGCATTGGACAGGAGGACAGACAGTGGACAGGAGGGGGGGGACAGTGGATAGGAGGGGGGGGACAGTGGACAGGAGGGGGGGGATGGACAGTGGACAGGAGGGGGGACAGTGGACAGGAGGGGGGCAGTGGACAGGGGGGGCAGTGGACAGGAGGGGGACAATGGACAGGAGGGGGGGGGCATTGGACAGGAGGGGGGGCATTGGACAGGAGGGGGGGCAGTGGACAGGAGGGGGGACGGACAGTGGACAGGGGGGGACGGACAGAGGACAGGAGGGGGGGGACGGATAGTGGACAGGAGGGGGGGGACGGACAGTGGACAGGAGGGGGGGGGTGGACAGGAGGGGGGACAGTGGACAGGAGGGGGGGGCATTGGACAGGAGGGGGGCAGTGGACAGGAGGGGGGGGCATTGGACAGGAGGGGGGCAGTGGACAGGAGGGGGGACGGACAGTGGACAGGAGGGGGGGCATTGGACAGGAGGACAGACAGTGGACAGGAGGGGGGGGACAGTGGATAGGAGGGGGGGGGACAGTGGACAGGAGGGGGGGGATGGACAGTGGACAGGAGGGGGGACAGTGGACAGGAGGGGGGCAGTGGACAGGGGGGGCAGTGGACAGGAGGGGGACAATGGACAGGAGGGGGGGGGCATTGGACAGGAGGGGGGGCATTGGACAGGAGGGGGGGCAGTGGACAGGAGGGGGGACGGACAGAGGACAGGAGGGGGGGACAGTGGACAGGAGGGGGGGACGGACAGTGGACAGGAGGGGGGACAGTGGACAGGAGGGGGGGGGGCATTGGACAGGGGGGGGGCAGTGGACAGGAGGGGGGACGGACAGTGGACAGGAGGGGGGGGCATTGGACAGGAGGGGGGCAGTGGACAGGAGGGGGGACGGACAGTGGACAGGAGGGGGGGCATTGGACAGGAGGACAGACAGTGGACAGGAGGGGGGGGACAGTGGATAGGAGGGGGGGGGACAGTGGACAGGAGGGGGGGGATGGACAGTGGACAGGAGGGGGGACAGTGGACAGGAGGGGGGCAGTGGACAGGGGGGGCAGTGGACAGGAGGGGGACAATGGACAGGAGGGGGGGGGCATTGGACAGGAGGGGGGGCATTGGACAGGAGGGGGGGCAGTGGACAGGAGGGGGGACGGACAGAGGACAGGAGGGGGGGACAGTGGACAGGAGGGGGGGACGGACAGTGGACAGGAGGGGGGACAGTGGACAGGAGGGGGGGGGGCATTGGACAGGGGGGGGCAGTGGACAGGAGGGGGGGGCATTGGACAGGGGGGGGCAGTGGACAGGAGGGGGGGCAGTTCCCTGCCCCCGGACATGTCCCTTAGCGTGCGTGCGGCGGCGGCTCACTGCGGGTGGGGAGGGGTTGTTGTCGCGCTCACCTCGGTTGGGAGCCATCTTAGCCGCGAGGCGGGGGGGAGGGGGGGGGGAGGGAGGGAGGGAAGGAAGTTAGCGCCGGGGGGGGGGGAGGGAAGTGAGCGGCGGGGAGGAAGCCGGTGCAGGGCGGCGCACGTGAGGGTGAGTGTGATGGGGGGGGGGGGGAGGGAGGGAGGGAGGGAGGGAGGGAGAGGACAGAGGACGTGTGTGTGTGTGTGTGTGTGTGTGTGTGTGTGTGTGTGTGTGTGTGTGATTTAGAAAAATAAAAAAAGGCAGATGTGAATGACTAGTTTACTGAACCCCATAACTAGTTAGTGCCTGGATGCCCCTGCGTCACAATATCTAAAGCAACAATCCGGCCAGGGATCTTACAGGGATCCGCAGTCCTTCAATGTCCAGGTACCCTCATTCCTGCAATGTTATACATTGGAGGGTAGGTGTTCCTTACCTGTCTTCTGGCGGATTCCGATGTCTTCCGTGTGAAGCTTGAGAGTTAGATCTGGAAGAAAGCAGTATACTCACAGAAACACACTCACTCACTCACTCACTCACTCACTCACTCACACACACACACAGACAGACTCACAGACTCACAGACTCACAGACTCACAGACTCACAGACACACAGACACACAGACACACAGACACACAGACACACAGACACACAGACTCACAGACTCACAGACACACAGACACACAGACTCACAGACTCACAGACTCACAGACTCACAGACTCACAGACTCACAGACTCACAGACACACAGACACACAGACACACAGACAAACAGACAAACAGACTCACAGACTTAGACACACAGACACACAATTTTCAGTAATGGCGTATAGTCATGGAAGACCTGTAATTTTAACACCTTTACCTTCCGGGATCAATTTCATTAGGCATGACAAGGTAGTGGAATAAAATGTAGGTTTATTCAGGTAAAATCCGCAGCCATAGTAAGTAACACATAAACAGGGAAAACAGCATTCACTGGGTGCCTGTGGGGGAGACACTAGCTTCAACTAGTAACAAGCTTCAGGAAGGCTTGCCTTGTTTGTCCGCTCCACCTCCGGGAACACCACGGTACTATGTCCGTTATAGCTATCTAGCTACCTTTCTTACCCCGATGGCCCGGTTGGTCTTTGTTTATCCCTAGAACTTTGTCTCTTCTCTAGAATGTGCCTCAGCGTGTCTAGGCTTCTCCGGTACCTCAATGCTGAGTGCTTTGCTATTGTGGGCATAGTTTGTTACTCTGGGCAGTCCCCCCCTTACATAGATCTTGGTGTTCTATGTGTACCATGGAACAGGGAGTGTCAGCCAATTAGCGTATGGATTGTAGTGCAACAGACAGTGACAAGTTGGAGGCTCGGCTTGTTGTTACACCTGTCAGAAAAGGGGGCTTAGCGAGGGGCTCTGGTTGGCGGTGAGTGAAAAATGTGTACTGTGTGGGCAACGATCAACGGGTTCCTCCTTGCCAGCCAGCCCCATATCTCCCACTGGGTAGGCTCCACAGTGTGTTGGAGAACAAATAGTCTCCCCTGCGAGGATCCATGTCTGTACCTGGTTCTCTGCCCTTCCCTGCTCAACAGCTTGCTACTCCCACCCCAAAATGGTGTAAAGGTGCAAAAGCTAAGCGACAATATAACTGAAGTTTGTATGGTATACGTCTAATCCTTCTTGCAGTGTGTTTAATTGTATTGATGATGAATTTACTTAAAACAAATACCATCAGAAATTATATTTTCCGGTTATTAATAACCTCACCTCAATGAAACCATGTATACCAGCCCAAATGAAGAGCATAAGAGTGTGTTAATTTTTTGTGATGTATCAAGCAGGGATTGTAACCGAAAAAATGTATGGGACACTCAAATTATAGGTGCAGGCACCAGTTCTAAAACAGCTATCAAGAGTGGCAATTATTATGAAGGCTGCGTGATAGTCTATAATACTGAAAATGGTGGGAGCCCATGTGATCAGATACAGTAGACTTTATCAGGGCAATCAGCAGGTGAGTTTAACATATGATCTGCCAAGTTACTTACGTGGTTCTATCTATATAATAAGGATTTCAACCTAAGAAGAACAGCACCAGCCCATTCCCACCCACCATTCAAACATAGATAGCCTTATTGTAATTTTGTTGAAAATACTTAAGTATTTGTTCTTACAGGCTTCAAAAGACAGAACAAGAGTGACGTTCTGTCTAGTTCTAGTCCGTCTTGCATCTATTGTACATACATACATACATACATGCCAGAGAGGATCGAACAGTATACTATGTAAAATTATTATTTAGTTCGTTATTTATTTCAAATCTACCATATAAACATGTTCTAAATTTCCCCTGCTGTACATCTAATTTAAATTCCATTTTCCTGATCACCCTGGTATTGGGCACTCTTGGGTTAACTTCCCTCCTCTAGCTTAGTAGGACAGGAAATGGATTTTTGTAGGTAGGTAGGTAGGTAGGTAGGTAGGCCATAAAACCCATTCCCTCTACCTGCAAATTATTATTTTTCCTGTCCTAACAGCTAGTAGTAGGTTTGTTATTTTGTAAGCAGGACTCACCTGACTGCAGTTAGTGCAGTCGGCCAGGCAGGGCCTCAGCCTCTCTGCCCTGGAGCTCCAGTAGACGTGACCGCCACCGGGGCGTGCACGAGCACGTGAGAGCCGAGTGTGTGTAGGCACTGGGATGACGTCAGCGACGTACGGAGGTCAGTGTGTATGTTAAGGAGAGTGAGAGTGAGAGTGAGACTCGTGCTGCAGCATGGAACGCTCAGCAGACAGGAGAAGCCAGGTACTGGATACCGAGGTTAATATGGAAGCTGGAGGAGCTTGCTAAAGAGTCGCTTCTCCAAGTCTAGGTGAGTGAGTGAGTGAGTGAGTGAGTGAGTGAGTCAGTCCTAACTAGGTGATTAGCATTCAAGTGTAAGAGAGTTTATTTCTTACATATTCTGAAGTATAAGGAAGTATATCTAGATTTTATTTTGTTTTTAAATTAGCTCTGTGGTTACCCAACCAGAAGAGGGAATTTCTAAGGGTACAGTGGAGTCCCTGCACCATAAGAAAAAGGCTGCTAAAAAGACCAAATGGTTTGCGGCGTGTGAGAAGCGAGCTTTAGGGGTAAAAAAAGCTTTGTGAGGTTGGTCTGCCTTAAAGCAGCCAGCAGCCAGCAGCCAGCAGCCAGCAGCCAGCAGCGGATTGAAGTGAGCAGATCAATATATGCGATGAAGGATACAGTCAAACAAAGTGTGGAGTCTGCAGTACAGTGTCAGGGTTCTGCTCGCCACAAACCTGGGTCGGACCGCGAGGCTGAGGTAGGGTTGTAAAAGCACCGACCTGAGACCGCGCAGGCTGATCCGGATTGCGCAGTTCGTTGTCATACGTAGCAGGATCAGGAAAGGAGAAGACAGCGTCGTCGTTGTACAAGCCAGGGTCAGGACAGGAGACATCAGGATAAACATTGTTCAGGCAAGAGTTCGGCAACAGGTAGTCAGGAGAGCCCCGCTTCAGCTTAGGAGCGTGGGGTTGGCCTCTGCGCGAGCGACGACCATGGCCCATGGTACTGGTCACAGGAGATGGTAGGCAGACCAGAGTAGCACACCGCTTTGCTGCACGGGTGCACCAGTGCTACAGCGCAAGAGTCCTGAGCGGCTGGGGAATCCTCTGTAACAGCGCAGGAACCAGGACACGGCCTCTCTAGATTAGGGAAAGAGTAGGCCCCAGGAACCAGGAAGCTGGAGATACACAGGGAAACCTCCGCTTCAGAGCAGGAATTCAGGAGGCTGAAGGACGCAGGGACGAAACATCCGCGTCAGTGCAGGAATCCAGGAGGCTGAAGGACGCAGGGACGAAACATCCGCTTCAGCACAGGAGAACAAGCGAGCTTGAAGGGAGCTGAAGGACGCAGGATGGAACCTGGTATCAGCATAGGAGAACAAGCGGCTTGAAGGAAGCTGAAGGACGCAGGGCGGAACCTGGTATCAGCATAGGAGAACAAGCGACTTGAAGGAAGCTGAAGGACGCAGGGCGGAACCTGGTATCAGCATAGGAGAACAAGCGGCTTGAAGGAAGCTGAAGGACGCAGGGCGGAACCTGGTATCAGCATAGGAGAACAAGCGGCTTGAAGGAAGCTGAAGGACGCAGGGCGGAACCTGGTATCAGCATAGGAGAACAAGCAAGGGCTTGTGGCAAAACAGTAGTGACATCCAGTTAGGACTATGCTCGGCCAGGAGATTGTGGGAAAGCAGTACTTAAAGGCCAGCGGGCCAATCCCCAGCGGGGGTGTGAAGGTACTGCTCCAATGAGTGAATGCAAGTCTAGGTTGCAGTGATAGGCTGCACAGCTGCAATAGATACCAGAGGGAGTGTGTATTGCTTTGGTGAGTGAATCCAGGCTGCAGCAAACATCAGGAGAGGTGCTCAAGGACTGCACACGTCTGCAAGGTAAGGCAACCAGTAAACCGCGGAGTGGATTCTTTACATACAGGAAGCAACAGAAGAAGTCAAGGAGAAGCCAGTCCAGAGGAAGTCAAGGTCTTAGACTAGTCTTGATAAAGAGAGAGGGTCATCATTGTTTGAATCAAAGATGAGATGTTTTCAGGTGTCAGAAGGTGAATTTGATTCTTCGGAAGGAACAAGATATGCAAGAGGAAGAGTCAGAATTTGATTTGGAGATGGTGGATCCTCTCATAAAGGCTATGAGAGAGGCGTTGGAGTTGGACTACACAGAATAGATAACTCAAAGCAAAGATAAGTTATTTGGATCAAGACAGAAGAAGAATAGACATTTTCCGGTTGACCAAGTGATTAAGGATCTGTGTGATACAGATAGAGTTATCATGTCCATGTCCAGATGGCAAATTAAATTTTCCCAGGAGAGATTTAATAAAATGTATCCCCTCGCACAGGAAGAGGTTAAATTCTGCGAGGTTAGAGAGGTTAGTCCATAGGTGGATGCAGCAATCCACAGAATATCAAAGAGGACGACTATACCCATCGAATAGGTAGGTAGGTAGGTAGGTATGTAGGTAAGCAGCAAATCTGAGGGATGCTATGGACAAAAAGTTGGATAGCGTCTTTAAAAAGGACAGCAGGAACAGCTTGTAAACCAGCTATATCAACCACGTTAGTGGCAAGGGCAATGCGTCTATGTATTGATTGCCAATATAGAGGAGGCACTGGAGAAAAGGAGTGAAGAGAGCTTCTATCTTAAAAGCATTATCCGAAGTTAAATGGGCAGCAGACTATATTGCGGAAGCTTCACTAGACGGAGTGAGGTTGGCAGCCAGCCAAGTCTATGGCTTTTTCAGTCACAACAAGAAGAGCACGGCGGCTCAGGCAATGGATGGCGGATGCATCCAAAAATAGTCTGGGCAACTTGCCTTTATTTAGAAGTAAGTAGAATTTCTATTCGGCAATAAATTGCATGCAATAACAACTAAGGCATCAGGGGGGTGGGGGGGGGGGGTTAAAAGTAATTTCTTGCCCCAGCCAGGAGAGAGCAGGAATATATATAAATATTCCAGCAGTGGGCGAGAAGTTCGTATAGAGATGCAAAGTCGTATCGAGCTGGCAGACCATTCTCAAGACAGGCGAGATGGAGAGGCGGTCAAAGCAAGCCGTTTCGTTGCTCCAGAGGAGAGTAATTTTCCAGAGGGAATTTCGCATGAAGGTCAGGGGGCGGGGGTGGGCCCAGCATTTTCCGTTTGGATGAAGACTTACCCAATTCGGCGCAGGCAGCATGGGCCCAAATGATACAGGACAAGTGGGTACTACAAACCATTTATTTCTAGCACATGCCAAGAAAGGAGATATGCTTCTAAAAAAACAAAAGCGCGGACAAAGGTAGAAAGAAAGCAAATAAGAACTGTCCTGAAGCAGCTATTACAGTCAAAAGCAATAACCGAGGTGCCTCAAGAATGCAGAGGAAAAGGGATTTATTCCAAAATGATCCGGGTAGAGAAATAAAGCGTCAGGGGGCACATTAGCAGTATTAGATCTGAGAACGGTGAATACCTTCTTATGTGTAAGGAAGTGCCCCCCCCCCCAGAACATTCCTAAAATTTTTGTCCCCATTGGCCGGTGAACGAAGAATGTAGCTTCGACACACAACATAAAATTGTTAGGGGTAGAGATCCACATGGCAGAAGGAGACATGAGGCTGCCATGTGCAGGGAGTCAAGATACTGCATTGCATGCAAGGAGGCTCAGAATAGCGAGCAGAGCTTCAGCAGGAGACTGCATGAGACTCCTAGGGAAATTTGTGTCAACATGAAACGTTTGAAAGTGAGTGTGCAGGTCTGCATATGAGACCATTGCAGCAGAATCTCCTGCAGTTGTTCTGCAGTGGAACAAAGATCCCCAAGATGCTGGACAAAAGATTTATTTATATATACCCACTGTGACGACTCAGGAGATTCCTTGTCCCTCTCTCCCATCTCCTGTTACTCCTTCCCACTCAGATCCCTTACCTTCTACCTCTCTCCCCTTGCCGCTGCGCGTTCCCCACAGGCCCCGTATACCCATGCGTTCCCTAAGCCCCTGCTTTGATCCTCCCCGCTCCACTGCTCCTACGGTCACAGCGTTACCTGCCCCTGTGGTGCCACTCTATCCGTTGCCTCCTCCTGGCGTGGTGCTGGCGTGGTGCCCGTGGCGCGGCGCTCCGCGCGCCTGGTGACGCGTCCGGTACGTGCACTTTGTGCACTTCCCCAATCCTCGGAGGGCATGCGCACATGCTTCGCCACGGCTCTCCCTGACTCACCTGTCCGCTCTGCCTGCCACTGTACACCATCGCGCGGTCTGTGGTCGTGCGCATGTTCCCCTTCCCTGAACTCCGTCCACGTCCTGCGGTCTTCCCTTGCTCCATGTGATCCCTCGCTGTGTTGCAACCAGTGCACGCGCACTCCCACCTTACAGAGGGCACTCGCACAGGTTCCTCTTGTCCTGTTTCCCAGGTCTCCGCCTCCCAATCAATCGCTTCAGGCCTTTCCCCTGTCTGCCCCTTCTGTCTCCTCCTCCTCTTCTCTTCCTGTCCAATCCCTGTCGTCTCCTACTTCTCTCTCTACTCCTCCCCTCTCTTCCATTGGTGACTCCTCCTTTATAATCCCTGTCTGTCCACGTCTTCCCTGCTCTGCATAGTTCCTGTTTCCCTGTGTGTACCTGACCTATGCTTTGCTCTCTCCGTGTACTCCCTGTATCCTGCTCCTGTGTTATCGTGGACCTCCCTGGTTTTGACCCCCCCTGCTCGCCCTGGACTACTCTGCTCTCTGGTATCCCTGTGAACACTGCTATGCCTTCTACTACGTTAACCTCTGGACTCCTGAATCTGGCACATGGACACGACTATTCTCTCGGACATTCACAAGCGTTGCAAGTATACTCTAACAACTCTTTCAACAGGCAGGCCCAGCAACGCTATACCTCACTCCGGGCTTGCTCCCACTGCTGTTGGTGTGTGGGATCATACCGTTCCCACCTCGGTATGGTACTGGGGTCTAGGCAGGTCTGTGGGCATACAGACGTGACACCCTCACCCCCCAAAAAAAAGAATTACTTTGGTGGCAAAATACTCAGAATCTGATGAAAGGACATACACTACATCCAGTACAATGGGTGGGTAACAATTACAGGAGATGTAATCAGCGCAAGTTTGGGGTCCAGATGGGAGATTTGCTGTCACAGTGATCCTGGACAAACCAGGAACAGCTTCTTTTCCATCAAACCAACCTACTGTAACTAAAGGCGGTACAAAGTGCGCTGAAGGCGTAGAAGTGTCCAAAAAAAAATGGCAGTATACAGGTAGTAAAGTATATTGCCAAACAAGGTGGAATAAGAAGCAGAAAGCTGGTGAATTTTACATCAGAAATCTTGACATGGACAGAAGGCTATGTGCCTGAGATGACAGCCGTACATATGCCAGGGTGAGAGAAGGTCACAACAGATTTTCTAAGCCGCAACCTAATGCATTCAGGGGAATGGACGTTGGACCCCCAGTTATTCCTTAGGGTAGAGTGTTGGGGGCAGTCAGAGATAGTTCTTTCTTATGGCTACACATGAAAACCGAAAAGCAGAAGATTATTATTCAAGTCACTTCCATTCAAGAGCAAAACACATTGACGCTTTCATCTGCAAATGTAAATTCAAGTTGGCGTACCTGTTTCCAGCAATTCCCCTAATTCCGAGAAGAGTGAGGAAGATCATGGAAGATGAGGGAGGCAGAAGTAATACTGTTAGTGCCATATTAGCCGTGGAGACCTTCGTGACCATGGTTTGTACATCTCGTAAATATGGCAGTAGATTCACCATGGCACATACCAAACAGCAAAGAGCTGATTCAACAGGGGCCAAGCTGTGGCAGCCAGATCTCAAGCAGCAATGGGCCTTGACGGCTTGGTGATTGAGTGATCTGGGAAACACTTAGAGGGAGAGGATGCTCAGACAGGACAATGAAGACCCTGGTAGAAGCAAGGGGAAAAGAAAAATCCTCGTCAAAAGTGTATCATTGGATTTGTCTATGTTTCAGGGAGTGTTGTTCCAATGAAAAGTAAAGATATTTGTGTCCTCCAAAGATTGTTACGATAGTGGATCTTGCAAGAAGGCTTTGTGAAAGTTCTCAGTTCCCTAAATTTAGCAGTCTCTGGTTTTAGAGAAAAATCTGGCGACAGACTGTCTGTTTTCTACAAGTGGTGAGGAGGCCAAGGCCACAAACTATTAGCAGCGTTCCAGCGTGGGATGTGTCTTTTAGTTCTGGATGTATTGACTGTGCCTCCTTTTTAACCTATAGAAGAAGATAGGATTGAGATGACTATCATAAAAAGTGTCATTCCTAGTAGGAATTACTTCAGCAAGGAGAGTGGGACAACAACAGGCATTACTTGCTAAAGAACCATTCCTAGTAATACACGTGGACAAGGCAGAACTCAGGCAGGTGTACCATTTTTTAACAAAGGTGGTGTGCCTTTTTCATATGAATCAAGAGATTGTGATTCCTTTTGTTCTGTCCAAAACCAAGCTACATCAATCAAGGAAGAGAGGTTACACAACCTGACGTAGGGAAATGTTTGAAGGTCTAATTGAAAGGATGCATGAATGAGAAAGTTAGACAGACTATCCATCAACCCAGTGGGTCCGACAGAGGAGAGGTCAAGGTAAAGTAGCATCCATCCAAGACGCCGATACCTAAATGGATAGCATTGTGTAATCGTGCATTAAAAGAGCATATGAAAGCAAAAGACAAAATACAGCTTTGAATTTGAAGCGCATTCTACAAGGCCCATGGCTACGTCATGGATGGGCATTCAAAGCGCAAGCAAGGTTCAGTTAATGGGACAAAAATGTAAGGCAGTTGTTTGGCCGACGTGCAACACATGTATCCAATACTACAGATTGGACACCCAAGCATCAGCTGATGGAAGCTTTGCTCAGAAAGACCTATAGTCTGTAGTAAAATAAAGTGTAAATTGTGATTAATAAGTTTGAATTTGATAGAGGCATTGACTTGTGGGTGGGTTTTATGTGTCCCTCCCTAAAGTTATGTTCCATGTAGTAGTGAAAGTTATCAGCTTGCGTTGTCACCCTGTTATGGTAGAGAATGTACTTTGGTGTGGAATCCTAAGGCTGTTATTGGGTGAGTAACCTCTGACTTGAAAGGAAATATTATACCCAAAGCATTTTTTATTTATCTCTACAACCAGCAATACGATCTTTTGTTTTGATTATTAACACATACTTTTTCTGTCATGTCTGGTTTTTGGGGACCAAAATGCATTTTTGGAAAACGCATGAATAGCACCTACAACAAGCGTTGTTCATGTATGTAAAATGATAAATTACAACAAATGATAATTTAAAAATGCAACCATTAAGAGTGCTCTACTGACTGAAATCTTATTAAAGTAACAGCAAGTCATGGTATATGGAATGTAAACCTAGATGTTTTATCTAATGTGTTTATTAGAGAAAGGGTTTAACGTTATAATCGTTATATCATGCGGTATATGATGAAAAGACAAATGTCATAAATTTAGAATGTTTTTTTTAATGTCGAAATGTAAATGTGACTGAAATTTAACTCAATGTGCATATAAAATATCATAAATAAAGGAATGAACAGTCGAATTTATTCAAATTGTAAAAATGTAAATGTGTTGATTATCATTGATTAAGAATTTTGGGGTTTTATTCTCCCTAAGAGAAAAGAGGAGATAAAAAGTACAGAATTTGGGTGCGGCTGCTTTTCTTTACTCCATAGAAAGTCTTTGGCTTTTGCATCCGTCGTCGTCGTCGCCGCCGCTGCTGCATAGACTCCCCGGGGCTGTGTCGGGAGGAGCGGAGGGACTGGAGGCAGGCCTGCTGGGGGAGGAGGCGAGCGGGCAGCCAGCGGCTCCCTCTGCCCTTCTCCCTAAAGCGTAGCGCCCCTGGCCGTCGGGCGGCGCTCAGGCGGGGGCCCATTTCTGGTTATCGCTTCTCGGCCTTTTGGCTAAGATCAAGTGTAGTATCTGTTCTTATCAGTTTAATATCTGATACGTCCCCTATCTGGGGACCATATATTAAATGGATTTTTAGAACAGGGAGATGGAAGAAGAGCTTGCTCTGTCCACTCCACGCATTGACCTGGTATTGCAGTACCTCCAGGACCGGTGCACTTCCCTTTGGGGATATTTGGCTTGTATCAAAAAATAGAAACAAATGACTGTCTGACAGAAAAAAAACAAACATGCATTTTTGGCTCTTTCTTTTGCAAAGAAAGAAGAAGATGAAATGACGACAAAATAAAGCCTCCTTCTTTTTGCTGTGTCTTGTTTGCTCTTTTGCGTGGCTTCTTACTTTCTTTTCTTTTCAGCTCCTCCTCGCATGGAGCAGGAGTGCCGCCTGCTGCCTAGCCTAATTCAGTCCGAACGAGCAGATGCCTAAGAAACTCCTGTTGAAGCTGTATCCAAATAGCCTGCATAGCAAACACTGCAGCAGCAAGCAGCAAGCAGCAAGCAGCAAATGCCTTGACTTGCTGGCTTCTTGTCACAATGGCTGGCTGGCTGAAATGACCTGAACTGAAAAGCCCAGCCACTGGCTGCTTGCATGCTTGCTGCCTGAGTTTCATGGCAGCCCGGACGAGTCGGCTAGCAGAGAAAAAGTGGGCGGTTCCTATGCAAATAAGCAGACGAAGCCTGGTGCCGGAAAAAGAACTGGAAGCATGTGCCTTTTTGGCTGTTTGCTGGCCATGCGGGCCCCCCAGCAGTGTGTGCGGCTGCTTTTCTTTACTCCATAGAAAGTCTTTGGCTTTTGCATCCGTCGTCGTCGTCGCCGCCGCTGCTGCATAGACTCCCCGGGGCTGTGTCGGGAGGAGCGGAGGGACTGGAGGCAGGCCTGCTGGGGGAGGAGGCGAGCGGGCAGCCAGCGGCTCCCTCTGCCCTTCTCCCTAAAGCGTAGCGCCCCTGGCCGTCGGGCGGCGCTCAGGCGGGGGCCCATTTCTGGTTATCGCTTCTCGGCCTTTTGGCTAAGATCAAGTGTAGTATCTGTTCTTATCAGTTTAATATCTGATACGTCCCCTATCTGGGGACCATATATTAAATGGATTTTTAGAACAGGGAGATGGAAGAAGAGCTTGCTCTGTCCACTCCACGCATTGACCTGGTATTGCAGTACCTCCAGGACCGGTGCACTTCCCTTTGGGGATATTTGGCTTGTATCAAAAAATAGAAACAAATGACTGTCTGACAGAAAAAAAACAAACATGCATTTTTGGCTCTTTCTTTTGCAAAGAAAGAAGAAGATGAAATGACGACAAAATAAAGCCTCCTTCTTTTTGCTGTGTCTTGTTTGCTCTTTTGCGTGGCTTCTTACTTTCTTTTCTTTTCAGCTCCTCCTCGCATGGAGCAGGAGTGCCGCCTGCTGCCTAGCCTAATTCAGTCCGAACGAGCAGATGCCTAAGAAACTCCTGTTGAAGCTGTATCCAAATAGCCTGCATAGCAAACACTGCAGCAGCAAGCAGCAAGCAGCAAGCAGCAAATGCCTTGACTTGCTGGCTTCTTGTCACAATGGCTGGCTGGCTGAAATGACCTGAACTGAAAAGCCCAGCCACTGGCTGCTTGCATGCTTGCTGCCTGAGTTTCATGGCAGCCCGGACGAGTCGGCTAGCAGAGAAAAAGTGGGCGGTTCCTATGCAAATAAGCAGACGAAGCCTGGTGCCGGAAAAAGAACTGGAAGCATGTGCCTTTTTGGCTGTTTGCTGGCCATGCGGGCCCCCCAGCAGTGTGTGCGGCTGCTTTTCTTTACTCCATAGAAAGTCTTTGGCTTTTGCATCCGTCGTCGTCGTCGCCGCCGCTGCTGCATAGACTCCCCGGGGCTGTGTCGGGAGGAGCGGAGGGACTGGAGGCAGGCCTGCTGGGGGAGGAGGCGAGCGGGCAGCCAGCGGCTCCCTCTGCCCTTCTCCCTAAAGCGTAGCGCCCCTGGCCGTCGGGCGGCGCTCAGGCGGGGGCCCATTTCTGGTTATCGCTTCTCGGCCTTTTGGCTAAGATCAAGTGTAGTATCTGTTCTTATCAGTTTAATATCTGATACGTCCCCTATCTGGGGACCATATATTAAATGGATTTTTAGAACAGGGAGATGGAAGAAGAGCTTGCTCTGTCCACTCCACGCATTGACCTGGTATTGCAGTACCTCCAGGACCGGTGCACTTCCCTTTGGGGATATTTGGCTTGTATCAAAAAATAGAAACAAATGACTGTCTGACAGAAAAAAAACAAACATGCATTTTTGGCTCTTTCTTTTGCAAAGAAAGAAGAAGATGAAATGACGACAAAATAAAGCCTCCTTCTTTTTGCTGTGTCTTGTTTGCTCTTTTGCGTGGCTTCTTACTTTCTTTTCTTTTCAGCTCCTCCTCGCATGGAGCAGGAGTGCCGCCTGCTGCCTAGCCTAATTCAGTCCGAACGAGCAGATGCCTAAGAAACTCCTGTTGAAGCTGTATCCAAATAGCCTGCATAGCAAACACTGCAGCAGCAAGCAGCAAGCAGCAAGCAGCAAATGCCTTGACTTGCTGGCTTCTTGTCACAATGGCTGGCTGGCTGAAATGACCTGAACTGAAAAGCCCAGCCACTGGCTGCTTGCATGCTTGCTGCCTGAGTTTCATGGCAGCCCGGACGAGTCGGCTAGCAGAGAAAAAGTGGGCGGTTCCTATGCAAATAAGCAGACGAAGCCTGGTGCCGGAAAAAGAACTGGAAGCATGTGCCTTTTTGGCTGTTTGCTGGCCATGCGGGCCCCCCAGCAGTGTGTGCGGCTGCTTTTCTTTACTCCATAGAAAGTCTTTGGCTTTTGCATCCGTCGTCGTCGTCGCCGCCGCTGCTGCATAGACTCCCCGGGGCTGTGTCGGGAGGAGCGGAGGGACTGGAGGCAGGCCTGCTGGGGGAGGAGGCGAGCGGGCAGCCAGCGGCTCCCTCTGCCCTTCTCCCTAAAGCGTAGCGCCCCTGGCCGTCGGGCGGCGCTCAGGCGGGGGCCCATTTCTGGTTATCGCTTCTCGGCCTTTTGGCTAAGATCAAGTGTAGTATCTGTTCTTATCAGTTTAATATCTGATACGTCCCCTATCTGGGGACCATATATTAAATGGATTTTTAGAACAGGGAGATGGAAGAAGAGCTTGCTCTGTCCACTCCACGCATTGACCTGGTATTGCAGTACCTCCAGGACCGGTGCACTTCCCTTTGGGGATATTTGGCTTGTATCAAAAAATAGAAACAAATGACTGTCTGACAGAAAAAAAACAAACATGCATTTTTGGCTCTTTCTTTTGCAAAGAAAGAAGAAGATGAAATGACGACAAAATAAAGCCTCCTTCTTTTTGCTGTGTCTTGTTTGCTCTTTTGCGTGGCTTCTTACTTTCTTTTCTTTTCAGCTCCTCCTCGCATGGAGCAGGAGTGCCGCCTGCTGCCTAGCCTAATTCAGTCCGAACGAGCAGATGCCTAAGAAACTCCTGTTGAAGCTGTATCCAAATAGCCTGCATAGCAAACACTGCAGCAGCAAGCAGCAAGCAGCAAGCAGCAAATGCCTTGACTTGCTGGCTTCTTGTCACAATGGCTGGCTGGCTGAAATGACCTGAACTGAAAAGCCCAGCCACTGGCTGCTTGCATGCTTGCTGCCTGAGTTTCATGGCAGCCCGGACGAGTCGGCTAGCAGAGAAAAAGTGGGCGGTTCCTATGCAAATAAGCAGACGAAGCCTGGTGCCGGAAAAAGAACTGGAAGCATGTGCCTTTTTGGCTGTTTGCTGGCCATGCGGGCCCCCCAGCAGTGTGTGCGGCTGCTTTTCTTTACTCCATAGAAAGTCTTTGGCTTTTGCATCCGTCGTCGTCGTCGCCGCCGCTGCTGCATAGACTCCCCGGGGCTGTGTCGGGAGGAGCGGAGGGACTGGAGGCAGGCCTGCTGGGGGAGGAGGCGAGCGGGCAGCCAGCGGCTCCCTCTGCCCTTCTCCCTAAAGCGTAGCGCCCCTGGCCGTCGGGCGGCGCTCAGGCGGGGGCCCATTTCTGGTTATCGCTTCTCGGCCTTTTGGCTAAGATCAAGTGTAGTATCTGTTCTTATCAGTTTAATATCTGATACGTCCCCTATCTGGGGACCATATATTAAATGGATTTTTAGAACAGGGAGATGGAAGAAGAGCTTGCTCTGTCCACTCCACGCATTGACCTGGTATTGCAGTACCTCCAGGACCGGTGCACTTCCCTTTGGGGATATTTGGCTTGTATCAAAAAATAGAAACAAATGACTGTCTGACAGAAAAAAAACAAACATGCATTTTTGGCTCTTTCTTTTGCAAAGAAAGAAGAAGATGAAATGACGACAAAATAAAGCCTCCTTCTTTTTGCTGTGTCTTGTTTGCTCTTTTGCGTGGCTTCTTACTTTCTTTTCTTTTCAGCTCCTCCTCGCATGGAGCAGGAGTGCCGCCTGCTGCCTAGCCTAATTCAGTCCGAACGAGCAGATGCCTAAGAAACTCCTGTTGAAGCTGTATCCAAATAGCCTGCATAGCAAACACTGCAGCAGCAAGCAGCAAGCAGCAAGCAGCAAATGCCTTGACTTGCTGGCTTCTTGTCACAATGGCTGGCTGGCTGAAATGACCTGAACTGAAAAGCCCAGCCACTGGCTGCTTGCATGCTTGCTGCCTGAGTTTCATGGCAGCCCGGACGAGTCGGCTAGCAGAGAAAAAGTGGGCGGTTCCTATGCAAATAAGCAGACGAAGCCTGGTGCCGGAAAAAGAACTGGAAGCATGTGCCTTTTTGGCTGTTTGCTGGCCATGCGGGCCCCCCAGCAGTGTGTGCGGCTGCTTTTCTTTACTCCATAGAAAGTCTTTGGCTTTTGCATCCGTCGTCGTCGTCGCCGCCGCTGCTGCATAGACTCCCCGGGGCTGTGTCGGGAGGAGCGGAGGGACTGGAGGCAGGCCTGCTGGGGGAGGAGGCGAGCGGGCAGCCAGCGGCTCCCTCTGCCCTTCTCCCTAAAGCGTAGCGCCCCTGGCCGTCGGGCGGCGCTCAGGCGGGGGCCCATTTCTGGTTATCGCTTCTCGGCCTTTTGGCTAAGATCAAGTGTAGTATCTGTTCTTATCAGTTTAATATCTGATACGTCCCCTATCTGGGGACCATATATTAAATGGATTTTTAGAACAGGGAGATGGAAGAAGAGCTTGCTCTGTCCACTCCACGCATTGACCTGGTATTGCAGTACCTCCAGGACCGGTGCACTTCCCTTTGGGGATATTTGGCTTGTATCAAAAAATAGAAACAAATGACTGTCTGACAGAAAAAAAACAAACATGCATTTTTGGCTCTTTCTTTTGCAAAGAAAGAAGAAGATGAAATGACGACAAAATAAAGCCTCCTTCTTTTTGCTGTGTCTTGTTTGCTCTTTTGCGTGGCTTCTTACTTTCTTTTCTTTTCAGCTCCTCCTCGCATGGAGCAGGAGTGCCGCCTGCTGCCTAGCCTAATTCAGTCCGAACGAGCAGATGCCTAAGAAACTCCTGTTGAAGCTGTATCCAAATAGCCTGCATAGCAAACACTGCAGCAGCAAGCAGCAAGCAGCAAGCAGCAAATGCCTTGACTTGCTGGCTTCTTGTCACAATGGCTGGCTGGCTGAAATGACCTGAACTGAAAAGCCCAGCCACTGGCTGCTTGCATGCTTGCTGCCTGAGTTTCATGGCAGCCCGGACGAGTCGGCTAGCAGAGAAAAAGTGGGCGGTTCCTATGCAAATAAGCAGACGAAGCCTGGTGCCGGAAAAAGAACTGGAAGCATGTGCCTTTTTGGCTGTTTGCTGGCCATGCGGGCCCCCCAGCAGTGTGTGCGGCTGCTTTTCTTTACTCCATAGAAAGTCTTTGGCTTTTGCATCCGTCGTCGTCGTCGCCGCCGCTGCTGCATAGACTCCCCGGGGCTGTGTCGGGAGGAGCGGAGGGACTGGAGGCAGGCCTGCTGGGGGAGGAGGCGAGCGGGCAGCCAGCGGCTCCCTCTGCCCTTCTCCCTAAAGCGTAGCGCCCCTGGCCGTCGGGCGGCGCTCAGGCGGGGGCCCATTTCTGGTTATCGCTTCTCGGCCTTTTGGCTAAGATCAAGTGTAGTATCTGTTCTTATCAGTTTAATATCTGATACGTCCCCTATCTGGGGACCATATATTAAATGGATTTTTAGAACAGGGAGATGGAAGAAGAGCTTGCTCTGTCCACTCCACGCATTGACCTGGTATTGCAGTACCTCCAGGACCGGTGCACTTCCCTTTGGGGATATTTGGCTTGTATCAAAAAATAGAAACAAATGACTGTCTGACAGAAAAAAAACAAACATGCATTTTTGGCTCTTTCTTTTGCAAAGAAAGAAGAAGATGAAATGACGACAAAATAAAGCCTCCTTCTTTTTGCTGTGTCTTGTTTGCTCTTTTGCGTGGCTTCTTACTTTCTTTTCTTTTCAGCTCCTCCTCGCATGGAGCAGGAGTGCCGCCTGCTGCCTAGCCTAATTCAGTCCGAACGAGCAGATGCCTAAGAAACTCCTGTTGAAGCTGTATCCAAATAGCCTGCATAGCAAACACTGCAGCAGCAAGCAGCAAGCAGCAAGCAGCAAATGCCTTGACTTGCTGGCTTCTTGTCACAATGGCTGGCTGGCTGAAATGACCTGAACTGAAAAGCCCAGCCACTGGCTGCTTGCATGCTTGCTGCCTGAGTTTCATGGCAGCCCGGACGAGTCGGCTAGCAGAGAAAAAGTGGGCGGTTCCTATGCAAATAAGCAGACGAAGCCTGGTGCCGGAAAAAGAACTGGAAGCATGTGCCTTTTTGGCTGTTTGCTGGCCATGCGGGCCCCCCAGCAGTGTGTGCGGCTGCTTTTCTTTACTCCATAGAAAGTCTTTGGCTTTTGCATCCGTCGTCGTCGTCGCCGCCGCTGCTGCATAGACTCCCCGGGGCTGTGTCGGGAGGAGCGGAGGGACTGGAGGCAGGCCTGCTGGGGGAGGAGGCGAGCGGGCAGCCAGCGGCTCCCTCTGCCCTTCTCCCTAAAGCGTAGCGCCCCTGGCCGTCGGGCGGCGCTCAGGCGGGGGCCCATTTCTGGTTATCGCTTCTCGGCCTTTTGGCTAAGATCAAGTGTAGTATCTGTTCTTATCAGTTTAATATCTGATACGTCCCCTATCTGGGGACCATATATTAAATGGATTTTTAGAACAGGGAGATGGAAGAAGAGCTTGCTCTGTCCACTCCACGCATTGACCTGGTATTGCAGTACCTCCAGGACCGGTGCACTTCCCTTTGGGGATATTTGGCTTGTATCAAAAAATAGAAACAAATGACTGTCTGACAGAAAAAAAACAAACATGCATTTTTGGCTCTTTCTTTTGCAAAGAAAGAAGAAGATGAAATGACGACAAAATAAAGCCTCCTTCTTTTTGCTGTGTCTTGTTTGCTCTTTTGCGTGGCTTCTTACTTTCTTTTCTTTTCAGCTCCTCCTCGCATGGAGCAGGAGTGCCGCCTGCTGCCTAGCCTAATTCAGTCCGAACGAGCAGATGCCTAAGAAACTCCTGTTGAAGCTGTATCCAAATAGCCTGCATAGCAAACACTGCAGCAGCAAGCAGCAAGCAGCAAGCAGCAAATGCCTTGACTTGCTGGCTTCTTGTCACAATGGCTGGCTGGCTGAAATGACCTGAACTGAAAAGCCCAGCCACTGGCTGCTTGCATGCTTGCTGCCTGAGTTTCATGGCAGCCCGGACGAGTCGGCTAGCAGAGAAAAAGTGGGCGGTTCCTATGCAAATAAGCAGACGAAGCCTGGTGCCGGAAAAAGAACTGGAAGCATGTGCCTTTTTGGCTGTTTGCTGGCCATGCGGGCCCCCCAGCAGTGTGTGCGGCTGCTTTTCTTTACTCCATAGAAAGTCTTTGGCTTTTGCATCCGTCGTCGTCGTCGCCGCCGCTGCTGCATAGACTCCCCGGGGCTGTGTCGGGAGGAGCGGAGGGACTGGAGGCAGGCCTGCTGGGGGAGGAGGCGAGCGGGCAGCCAGCGGCTCCCTCTGCCCTTCTCCCTAAAGCGTAGCGCCCCTGGCCGTCGGGCGGCGCTCAGGCGGGGGCCCATTTCTGGTTATCGCTTCTCGGCCTTTTGGCTAAGATCAAGTGTAGTATCTGTTCTTATCAGTTTAATATCTGATACGTCCCCTATCTGGGGACCATATATTAAATGGATTTTTAGAACAGGGAGATGGAAGAAGAGCTTGCTCTGTCCACTCCACGCATTGACCTGGTATTGCAGTACCTCCAGGACCGGTGCACTTCCCTTTGGGGATATTTGGCTTGTATCAAAAAATAGAAACAAATGACTGTCTGACAGAAAAAAAACAAACATGCATTTTTGGCTCTTTCTTTTGCAAAGAAAGAAGAAGATGAAATGACGACAAAATAAAGCCTCCTTCTTTTTGCTGTGTCTTGTTTGCTCTTTTGCGTGGCTTCTTACTTTCTTTTCTTTTCAGCTCCTCCTCGCATGGAGCAGGAGTGCCGCCTGCTGCCTAGCCTAATTCAGTCCGAACGAGCAGATGCCTAAGAAACTCCTGTTGAAGCTGTATCCAAATAGCCTGCATAGCAAACACTGCAGCAGCAAGCAGCAAGCAGCAAGCAGCAAATGCCTTGACTTGCTGGCTTCTTGTCACAATGGCTGGCTGGCTGAAATGACCTGAACTGAAAAGCCCAGCCACTGGCTGCTTGCATGCTTGCTGCCTGAGTTTCATGGCAGCCCGGACGAGTCGGCTAGCAGAGAAAAAGTGGGCGGTTCCTATGCAAATAAGCAGACGAAGCCTGGTGCCGGAAAAAGAACTGGAAGCATGTGCCTTTTTGGCTGTTTGCTGGCCATGCGGGCCCCCCAGCAGTGTGTGCGGCTGCTTTTCTTTACTCCATAGAAAGTCTTTGGCTTTTGCATCCGTCGTCGTCGTCGCCGCCGCTGCTGCATAGACTCCCCGGGGCTGTGTCGGGAGGAGCGGAGGGACTGGAGGCAGGCCTGCTGGGGGAGGAGGCGAGCGGGCAGCCAGCGGCTCCCTCTGCCCTTCTCCCTAAAGCGTAGCGCCCCTGGCCGTCGGGCGGCGCTCAGGCGGGGGCCCATTTCTGGTTATCGCTTCTCGGCCTTTTGGCTAAGATCAAGTGTAGTATCTGTTCTTATCAGTTTAATATCTGATACGTCCCCTATCTGGGGACCATATATTAAATGGATTTTTAGAACAGGGAGATGGAAGAAGAGCTTGCTCTGTCCACTCCACGCATTGACCTGGTATTGCAGTACCTCCAGGACCGGTGCACTTCCCTTTGGGGATATTTGGCTTGTATCAAAAAATAGAAACAAATGACTGTCTGACAGAAAAAAAACAAACATGCATTTTTGGCTCTTTCTTTTGCAAAGAAAGAAGAAGATGAAATGACGACAAAATAAAGCCTCCTTCTTTTTGCTGTGTCTTGTTTGCTCTTTTGCGTGGCTTCTTACTTTCTTTTCTTTTCAGCTCCTCCTCGCATGGAGCAGGAGTGCCGCCTGCTGCCTAGCCTAATTCAGTCCGAACGAGCAGATGCCTAAGAAACTCCTGTTGAAGCTGTATCCAAATAGCCTGCATAGCAAACACTGCAGCAGCAAGCAGCAAGCAGCAAGCAGCAAATGCCTTGACTTGCTGGCTTCTTGTCACAATGGCTGGCTGGCTGAAATGACCTGAACTGAAAAGCCCAGCCACTGGCTGCTTGCATGCTTGCTGCCTGAGTTTCATGGCAGCCCGGACGAGTCGGCTAGCAGAGAAAAAGTGGGCGGTTCCTATGCAAATAAGCAGACGAAGCCTGGTGCCGGAAAAAGAACTGGAAGCATGTGCCTTTTTGGCTGTTTGCTGGCCATGCGGGCCCCCCAGCAGTGTGTGCGGCTGCTTTTCTTTACTCCATAGAAAGTCTTTGGCTTTTGCATCCGTCGTCGTCGTCGCCGCCGCTGCTGCATAGACTCCCCGGGGCTGTGTCGGGAGGAGCGGAGGGACTGGAGGCAGGCCTGCTGGGGGAGGAGGCGAGCGGGCAGCCAGCGGCTCCCTCTGCCCTTCTCCCTAAAGCGTAGCGCCCCTGGCCGTCGGGCGGCGCTCAGGCGGGGGCCCATTTCTGGTTATCGCTTCTCGGCCTTTTGGCTAAGATCAAGTGTAGTATCTGTTCTTATCAGTTTAATATCTGATACGTCCCCTATCTGGGGACCATATATTAAATGGATTTTTAGAACAGGGAGATGGAAGAAGAGCTTGCTCTGTCCACTCCACGCATTGACCTGGTATTGCAGTACCTCCAGGACCGGTGCACTTCCCTTTGGGGATATTTGGCTTGTATCAAAAAATAGAAACAAATGACTGTCTGACAGAAAAAAAACAAACATGCATTTTTGGCTCTTTCTTTTGCAAAGAAAGAAGAAGATGAAATGACGACAAAATAAAGCCTCCTTCTTTTTGCTGTGTCTTGTTTGCTCTTTTGCGTGGCTTCTTACTTTCTTTTCTTTTCAGCTCCTCCTCGCATGGAGCAGGAGTGCCGCCTGCTGCCTAGCCTAATTCAGTCCGAACGAGCAGATGCCTAAGAAACTCCTGTTGAAGCTGTATCCAAATAGCCTGCATAGCAAACACTGCAGCAGCAAGCAGCAAGCAGCAAGCAGCAAATGCCTTGACTTGCTGGCTTCTTGTCACAATGGCTGGCTGGCTGAAATGACCTGAACTGAAAAGCCCAGCCACTGGCTGCTTGCATGCTTGCTGCCTGAGTTTCATGGCAGCCCGGACGAGTCGGCTAGCAGAGAAAAAGTGGGCGGTTCCTATGCAAATAAGCAGACGAAGCCTGGTGCCGGAAAAAGAACTGGAAGCATGTGCCTTTTTGGCTGTTTGCTGGCCATGCGGGCCCCCCAGCAGTGTGTGCGGCTGCTTTTCTTTACTCCATAGAAAGTCTTTGGCTTTTGCATCCGTCGTCGTCGTCGCCGCCGCTGCTGCATAGACTCCCCGGGGCTGTGTCGGGAGGAGCGGAGGGACTGGAGGCAGGCCTGCTGGGGGAGGAGGCGAGCGGGCAGCCAGCGGCTCCCTCTGCCCTTCTCCCTAAAGCGTAGCGCCCCTGGCCGTCGGGCGGCGCTCAGGCGGGGGCCCATTTCTGGTTATCGCTTCTCGGCCTTTTGGCTAAGATCAAGTGTAGTATCTGTTCTTATCAGTTTAATATCTGATACGTCCCCTATCTGGGGACCATATATTAAATGGATTTTTAGAACAGGGAGATGGAAGAAGAGCTTGCTCTGTCCACTCCACGCATTGACCTGGTATTGCAGTACCTCCAGGACCGGTGCACTTCCCTTTGGGGATATTTGGCTTGTATCAAAAAATAGAAACAAATGACTGTCTGACAGAAAAAAAACAAACATGCATTTTTGGCTCTTTCTTTTGCAAAGAAAGAAGAAGATGAAATGACGACAAAATAAAGCCTCCTTCTTTTTGCTGTGTCTTGTTTGCTCTTTTGCGTGGCTTCTTACTTTCTTTTCTTTTCAGCTCCTCCTCGCATGGAGCAGGAGTGCCGCCTGCTGCCTAGCCTAATTCAGTCCGAACGAGCAGATGCCTAAGAAACTCCTGTTGAAGCTGTATCCAAATAGCCTGCATAGCAAACACTGCAGCAGCAAGCAGCAAGCAGCAAGCAGCAAATGCCTTGACTTGCTGGCTTCTTGTCACAATGGCTGGCTGGCTGAAATGACCTGAACTGAAAAGCCCAGCCACTGGCTGCTTGCATGCTTGCTGCCTGAGTTTCATGGCAGCCCGGACGAGTCGGCTAGCAGAGAAAAAGTGGGCGGTTCCTATGCAAATAAGCAGACGAAGCCTGGTGCCGGAAAAAGAACTGGAAGCATGTGCCTTTTTGGCTGTTTGCTGGCCATGCGGGCCCCCCAGCAGTGTGTGCGGCTGCTTTTCTTTACTCCATAGAAAGTCTTTGGCTTTTGCATCCGTCGTCGTCGTCGCCGCCGCTGCTGCATAGACTCCCCGGGGCTGTGTCGGGAGGAGCGGAGGGACTGGAGGCAGGCCTGCTGGGGGAGGAGGCGAGCGGGCAGCCAGCGGCTCCCTCTGCCCTTCTCCCTAAAGCGTAGCGCCCCTGGCCGTCGGGCGGCGCTCAGGCGGGGGCCCATTTCTGGTTATCGCTTCTCGGCCTTTTGGCTAAGATCAAGTGTAGTATCTGTTCTTATCAGTTTAATATCTGATACGTCCCCTATCTGGGGACCATATATTAAATGGATTTTTAGAACAGGGAGATGGAAGAAGAGCTTGCTCTGTCCACTCCACGCATTGACCTGGTATTGCAGTACCTCCAGGACCGGTGCACTTCCCTTTGGGGATATTTGGCTTGTATCAAAAAATAGAAACAAATGACTGTCTGACAGAAAAAAAACAAACATGCATTTTTGGCTCTTTCTTTTGCAAAGAAAGAAGAAGATGAAATGACGACAAAATAAAGCCTCCTTCTTTTTGCTGTGTCTTGTTTGCTCTTTTGCGTGGCTTCTTACTTTCTTTTCTTTTCAGCTCCTCCTCGCATGGAGCAGGAGTGCCGCCTGCTGCCTAGCCTAATTCAGTCCGAACGAGCAGATGCCTAAGAAACTCCTGTTGAAGCTGTATCCAAATAGCCTGCATAGCAAACACTGCAGCAGCAAGCAGCAAGCAGCAAGCAGCAAATGCCTTGACTTGCTGGCTTCTTGTCACAATGGCTGGCTGGCTGAAATGACCTGAACTGAAAAGCCCAGCCACTGGCTGCTTGCATGCTTGCTGCCTGAGTTTCATGGCAGCCCGGACGAGTCGGCTAGCAGAGAAAAAGTGGGCGGTTCCTATGCAAATAAGCAGACGAAGCCTGGTGCCGGAAAAAGAACTGGAAGCATGTGCCTTTTTGGCTGTTTGCTGGCCATGCGGGCCCCCCAGCAGTGTGTGCGGCTGCTTTTCTTTACTCCATAGAAAGTCTTTGGCTTTTGCATCCGTCGTCGTCGTCGCCGCCGCTGCTGCATAGACTCCCCGGGGCTGTGTCGGGAGGAGCGGAGGGACTGGAGGCAGGCCTGCTGGGGGAGGAGGCGAGCGGGCAGCCAGCGGCTCCCTCTGCCCTTCTCCCTAAAGCGTAGCGCCCCTGGCCGTCGGGCGGCGCTCAGGCGGGGGCCCATTTCTGGTTATCGCTTCTCGGCCTTTTGGCTAAGATCAAGTGTAGTATCTGTTCTTATCAGTTTAATATCTGATACGTCCCCTATCTGGGGACCATATATTAAATGGATTTTTAGAACAGGGAGATGGAAGAAGAGCTTGCTCTGTCCACTCCACGCATTGACCTGGTATTGCAGTACCTCCAGGACCGGTGCACTTCCCTTTGGGGATATTTGGCTTGTATCAAAAAATAGAAACAAATGACTGTCTGACAGAAAAAAAACAAACATGCATTTTTGGCTCTTTCTTTTGCAAAGAAAGAAGAAGATGAAATGACGACAAAATAAAGCCTCCTTCTTTTTGCTGTGTCTTGTTTGCTCTTTTGCGTGGCTTCTTACTTTCTTTTCTTTTCAGCTCCTCCTCGCATGGAGCAGGAGTGCCGCCTGCTGCCTAGCCTAATTCAGTCCGAACGAGCAGATGCCTAAGAAACTCCTGTTGAAGCTGTATCCAAATAGCCTGCATAGCAAACACTGCAGCAGCAAGCAGCAAGCAGCAAGCAGCAAATGCCTTGACTTGCTGGCTTCTTGTCACAATGGCTGGCTGGCTGAAATGACCTGAACTGAAAAGCCCAGCCACTGGCTGCTTGCATGCTTGCTGCCTGAGTTTCATGGCAGCCCGGACGAGTCGGCTAGCAGAGAAAAAGTGGGCGGTTCCTATGCAAATAAGCAGACGAAGCCTGGTGCCGGAAAAAGAACTGGAAGCATGTGCCTTTTTGGCTGTTTGCTGGCCATGCGGGCCCCCCAGCAGTGTGTGCGGCTGCTTTTCTTTACTCCATAGAAAGTCTTTGGCTTTTGCATCCGTCGTCGTCGTCGCCGCCGCTGCTGCATAGACTCCCCGGGGCTGTGTCGGGAGGAGCGGAGGGACTGGAGGCAGGCCTGCTGGGGGAGGAGGCGAGCGGGCAGCCAGCGGCTCCCTCTGCCCTTCTCCCTAAAGCGTAGCGCCCCTGGCCGTCGGGCGGCGCTCAGGCGGGGGCCCATTTCTGGTTATCGCTTCTCGGCCTTTTGGCTAAGATCAAGTGTAGTATCTGTTCTTATCAGTTTAATATCTGATACGTCCCCTATCTGGGGACCATATATTAAATGGATTTTTAGAACAGGGAGATGGAAGAAGAGCTTGCTCTGTCCACTCCACGCATTGACCTGGTATTGCAGTACCTCCAGGACCGGTGCACTTCCCTTTGGGGATATTTGGCTTGTATCAAAAAATAGAAACAAATGACTGTCTGACAGAAAAAAAACAAACATGCATTTTTGGCTCTTTCTTTTGCAAAGAAAGAAGAAGATGAAATGACGACAAAATAAAGCCTCCTTCTTTTTGCTGTGTCTTGTTTGCTCTTTTGCGTGGCTTCTTACTTTCTTTTCTTTTCAGCTCCTCCTCGCATGGAGCAGGAGTGCCGCCTGCTGCCTAGCCTAATTCAGTCCGAACGAGCAGATGCCTAAGAAACTCCTGTTGAAGCTGTATCCAAATAGCCTGCATAGCAAACACTGCAGCAGCAAGCAGCAAGCAGCAAGCAGCAAATGCCTTGACTTGCTGGCTTCTTGTCACAATGGCTGGCTGGCTGAAATGACCTGAACTGAAAAGCCCAGCCACTGGCTGCTTGCATGCTTGCTGCCTGAGTTTCATGGCAGCCCGGACGAGTCGGCTAGCAGAGAAAAAGTGGGCGGTTCCTATGCAAATAAGCAGACGAAGCCTGGTGCCGGAAAAAGAACTGGAAGCATGTGCCTTTTTGGCTGTTTGCTGGCCATGCGGGCCCCCCAGCAGTGTGTGCGGCTGCTTTTCTTTACTCCATAGAAAGTCTTTGGCTTTTGCATCCGTCGTCGTCGTCGCCGCCGCTGCTGCATAGACTCCCCGGGGCTGTGTCGGGAGGAGCGGAGGGACTGGAGGCAGGCCTGCTGGGGGAGGAGGCGAGCGGGCAGCCAGCGGCTCCCTCTGCCCTTCTCCCTAAAGCGTAGCGCCCCTGGCCGTCGGGCGGCGCTCAGGCGGGGGCCCATTTCTGGTTATCGCTTCTCGGCCTTTTGGCTAAGATCAAGTGTAGTATCTGTTCTTATCAGTTTAATATCTGATACGTCCCCTATCTGGGGACCATATATTAAATGGATTTTTAGAACAGGGAGATGGAAGAAGAGCTTGCTCTGTCCACTCCACGCATTGACCTGGTATTGCAGTACCTCCAGGACCGGTGCACTTCCCTTTGGGGATATTTGGCTTGTATCAAAAAATAGAAACAAATGACTGTCTGACAGAAAAAAAACAAACATGCATTTTTGGCTCTTTCTTTTGCAAAGAAAGAAGAAGATGAAATGACGACAAAATAAAGCCTCCTTCTTTTTGCTGTGTCTTGTTTGCTCTTTTGCGTGGCTTCTTACTTTCTTTTCTTTTCAGCTCCTCCTCGCATGGAGCAGGAGTGCCGCCTGCTGCCTAGCCTAATTCAGTCCGAACGAGCAGATGCCTAAGAAACTCCTGTTGAAGCTGTATCCAAATAGCCTGCATAGCAAACACTGCAGCAGCAAGCAGCAAGCAGCAAGCAGCAAATGCCTTGACTTGCTGGCTTCTTGTCACAATGGCTGGCTGGCTGAAATGACCTGAACTGAAAAGCCCAGCCACTGGCTGCTTGCATGCTTGCTGCCTGAGTTTCATGGCAGCCCGGACGAGTCGGCTAGCAGAGAAAAAGTGGGCGGTTCCTATGCAAATAAGCAGACGAAGCCTGGTGCCGGAAAAAGAACTGGAAGCATGTGCCTTTTTGGCTGTTTGCTGGCCATGCGGGCCCCCCAGCAGTGTGTGCGGCTGCTTTTCTTTACTCCATAGAAAGTCTTTGGCTTTTGCATCCGTCGTCGTCGTCGCCGCCGCTGCTGCATAGACTCCCCGGGGCTGTGTCGGGAGGAGCGGAGGGACTGGAGGCAGGCCTGCTGGGGGAGGAGGCGAGCGGGCAGCCAGCGGCTCCCTCTGCCCTTCTCCCTAAAGCGTAGCGCCCCTGGCCGTCGGGCGGCGCTCAGGCGGGGGCCCATTTCTGGTTATCGCTTCTCGGCCTTTTGGCTAAGACCAAGTGTCGAAGTCAGAGGGCCAGCAGGGATAGTGCTTCCTCGGCCTTGCGGCATCGGCCCCTCTGGGGTCTTAAGCCGTATTGTAGCTATTGGGGAGGTACAACATCCTGTGCGATTCGGAGGGCGAGCACGAGACGGAGAGTAAGGGGCCGGCGCCTTGGCCTTGGGACATCGCCCGAAAGGGCTTAAGTCCCTTGCTGCTGTGGGGGCGCCGCACCCGAGCTTGAGAGCGGACAAGGAGAGCTGAGACAATGGCGTCTGGAGCTCATATGAGGAATACGCTTCGGTTCCTGGTAGCAGAGGCGGAGAGACAGCGAGTCAGCCTGACGTTTTTCGTGGAGACGATTCTGAATGGAGTGATCGGTTTGGCAGCAACAAAAGTGATGTGTCTGCAGGATTTCCAGAAACAAGGGATCTACGATCTGACCCTTTTTGAAGATGCGGATTGCCTGTGTGCCTACGAAAGGTGCAAAGAGATGGCTTTGGATGAGAACATGCGTGGAATCAGCTTGGGACCAAGTTTTATGCTGGAGATGAGACCAGTTGTGGTGCATATGTATAACCCCTATGCACGGAAAGAAGATATTTTTCTTTTTTTAAAGAGGTACTGCATGGAAGTGAGAGGGGGAGAAGAGTTGTATAACCCTTATAAAATGTACAATGGTAAGAGACGGTATTGGGTGCGGTTCAAAGCAGACTCGACGGGGGTGGGGGGAGTGATGCACCCTCCGGCCAGCTTTAGTATTGCCGGAAACAGGGGTTTTCTTTTCTACCCAGGACAACCTACTTATTGTAGGAAATGTTTTCGTTATGGACACACAAGAGAAAAGTGTGAAAAGACTGAGATGGTGTGTCGCAATTGCGGCGAGGAAGGCCATACGGCGGCCTATTGTAAGATCCCAAAGAAATGTGATGTGTGTGGGGTAAGAGGACATTTGGCACGACAGTGCAAGAAAAGGAGCTATGCTCAAGCTGCAGGAGGGGAGGACACGGATGTGGCAAGCCAAGAGGGAGAGGACCTGGAGAAAAAAGAGGAAGATTTTCTTTTGGACAATATTGCCCAAAGCTTTGTTGGGGGAAAGGGAGAGGGGGGTGAAGGTGGCCAGATCTTGATGGGGAATGGGGTGGCAGAGTCTCTGAGCATGTCTGAGCAAAATTGGGCAGATAGTATGGAGGTTCAAGACACACAGAGTGAGGGAAGGAATGTTGGGGTAGAACAGCAGGAGGAGGGGATGGAGATTACAATTGGGGGGAAAAAACCCCAAAAGCGTAAACAAGAAGTGGACAGTAGAGATGTGAAGGAAGGCCAAGGGGAGGAGGAGAGAGTGGGGCCTAGAGAAAAGGTAGAGAGGGTAGTGAAAAAATATGGAAAAGATCTAACAAAAAAAATGGAGGAATTTGATAAGGCAGTAGGGGAAGTAGAGTTTTGGGTTAAAATATTTAGGAAGCAACATAAAGGGAGTTCAGAGCAACAAATGATACAGAGTTTGGAAAAATTAATGAGTCAAAGGAAAAATATTACTAAAGAGAAATATGAGGAATTGAAAACAGAAGGTTTGCAGTGGGTGGAGGTAAAGGAGGGTAGAGCAGATTTTAAAGGAGAAGAGGAGGAATATATACTAGGAGAAACTGAGGAAATTAGTGAGGAGGAAGTACAAGATTTCGTGAAGCTTACAGAAGTGACAGTGGTGGAAGAGACCCTGGAAGACAGGCAGGAAGAAGGAACGTATAAAGTTCTAGAGAAAATACAAGAGGTGGTGGGGGACTTAGGGAAAGAACAGAAAGAAATAGAAGTAGCAAGTATGGAGGAAAAACCTTTAAACTCAGAAAATAAGGCAAGAGAAGGGAAAGAGGCAAAGGAAGAGGTTCTAGAAGAAGGAAAAGAGGAGAAAGTGGGCCCAAGGAGAGAGGGATGTGTAGTGAAAGCAGCCTCGGATGACTTGATAGGTTATCCTGCCATATTCAAAACGCAAAGTCAGGAAGTAATAGGAACAAGTACAAATGAGAAAGGGGGGGAGGTAAGTACCTCTTTTGAAAGTGTAAGCAGAGGAAAAGGGAAAAATAAAAAAATCGGAAGTGGTGTGAGTATAGAAGAAAGAGAAGAGCAGGGAAGACAAAGAGCGATAGGGAAAAAATGGACCTATGAGGATTGTGTTAAAAGATGGAAAGGAAAGTACAACAGGCACTTGGATAAATGGATAAAAGAGAAGAAAGAAATAGTAGGAAAGGATACTTCGGAGAAAAGCAGAGAAAAAGCAAAAGCTGCAGAGCATGCTATAAATAAGGAATTAGAAAACTGTGAAAGAATATTAGAGAAAGAAATGGAAGACATGGAAGAAAGTAGTGAAAATGATTCGGATAGTTGTAGTGAGGAAGAAGAGCAGATGGATCAAGGCAAAGAGGTGAAACTAAGGAAAGTTGGGGGGACAAGTAGGAGCGAAAGCGAGGAAGAAAGTTCTAGTAAGATGGAAGCTATGGAGACAGGGGGATCCTCAAAAGTTTTTTCAAAACAGGAGGTAGCAAGGAAAATGGAGGGGAAAATGATGGTAGAACAGAAGAAAATTGTAGAAATATGTAGTCAGATAGTTGGGGAAAAAGAGAAAGTGATGGTTAGTGGATTGAGTGGGGAAAAAGTGGAAGAGGTTTTCAAAACAAATTGGGAAATGGAAAAAAAACAGGAATTTTTAGAAAAAAAAAAAAAGGAGGTAGAGGAGAAAGTAGGAGAGGTAGAAGTATGGTATAAAATGATACAGGATACAAGCCCTTATGGGGGGATAGACCAAAGAGTAAGGGAGTTAGAGAGGTTATTAGACCTGAAGCAAAAAATGTCGCCAGAGGAGCTTGAGGCAGAAAAGAAGAATAGAAGGGAGTTTTTAGATAAAAGAAGAGCAAAGTAGTAGACAAAGGAGGTAAAGGGAAATTATGAAATGTGTGTTTAACAGTGGTGGAAATGTTTAAATTGGAAATTTGATTTTTATGTATGTACAAAATGTAATGGTCTTGTAAATGTGGAATGTATTATGTGGAAAAATTGCTATTTACTGTAAATAATGTGAAAGGTTTTTTTGAAAAGATTGTGTGGGGGAGGTTTACGATTGTAAATTCAGGCTGATGGAAAGGTATTTTATTTACTGATGGTAATGTTTTCGGAAATTAAGAAATAGGGATTTTCTGTTAGTTTTTAGAATGTTTGATTGTGTGAAGTAACAATGATTTATTTGTTGAAATGTTTTCTTATTTACTGTTTGTAAATATTTTGAAATGTGAATAAACATTTAAAAAAAAAAAAAAATCTGTTCTTATCAGTTTAATATCTGATACGTCCCCTATCTGGGGACCATATATTAAATGGATTTTTAGAACAGGGAGATGGAAGAAGAGCTTGCTCTGTCCACTCCACGCATTGACCTGGTATTGCAGTACCTCCAGGACCGGTGCACTTCCCTTTGGGGATATTTGGCTTGTATCAAAAAATAGAAACAAATGACTGTCTGACAGAAAAAAAACAAACATGCATTTTTGGCTCTTTCTTTTGCAAAGAAAGAAGAAGATGAAATGACGACAAAATAAAGCCTCCTTCTTTTTGCTGTGTCTTGTTTGCTCTTTTGCGTGGCTTCTTACTTTCTTTTCTTTTCAGCTCCTCCTCGCATGGAGCAGGAGTGCCGCCTGCTGCCTAGCCTAATTCAGTCCGAACGAGCAGATGCCTAAGAAACTCCTGTTGAAGCTGTATCCAAATAGCCTGCATAGCAAACACTGCAGCAGCAAGCAGCAAGCAGCAAGCAGCAAATGCCTTGACTTGCTGGCTTCTTGTCACAATGGCTGGCTGGCTGAAATGACCTGAACTGAAAAGCCCAGCCACTGGCTGCTTGCATGCTTGCTGCCTGAGTTTCATGGCAGCCCGGACGAGTCGGCTAGCAGAGAAAAAGTGGGCGGTTCCTATGCAAATAAGCAGACGAAGCCTGGTGCCGGAAAAAGAACTGGAAGCATGTGCCTTTTTGGCTGTTTGCTGGCCATGCGGGCCCCCCAGCAGTGTGTGCGGCTGCTTTTCTTTACTCCATAGAAAGTCTTTGGCTTTTGCATCCGTCGTCGTCGTCGCCGCCGCTGCTGCATAGACTCCCCGGGGCTGTGTCGGGAGGAGCGGAGGGACTGGAGGCAGGCCTGCTGGGGGAGGAGGCGAGCGGGCAGCCAGCGGCTCCCTCTGCCCTTCTCCCTAAAGCGTAGCGCCCCTGGCCGTCGGGCGGCGCTCAGGCGGGGGCCCATTTCTGGTTATCGCTTCTCGGCCTTTTGGCTAAGATCAAGTGTAGTATCTGTTCTTATCAGTTTAATATCTGATACGTCCCCTATCTGGGGACCATATATTAAATGGATTTTTAGAACAGGGAGATGGAAGAAGAGCTTGCTCTGTCCACTCCACGCATTGACCTGGTATTGCAGTACCTCCAGGACCGGTGCACTTCCCTTTGGGGATATTTGGCTTGTATCAAAAAATAGAAACAAATGACTGTCTGACAGAAAAAAAACAAACATGCATTTTTGGCTCTTTCTTTTGCAAAGAAAGAAGAAGATGAAATGACGACAAAATAAAGCCTCCTTCTTTTTGCTGTGTCTTGTTTGCTCTTTTGCGTGGCTTCTTACTTTCTTTTCTTTTCAGCTCCTCCTCGCATGGAGCAGGAGTGCCGCCTGCTGCCTAGCCTAATTCAGTCCGAACGAGCAGATGCCTAAGAAACTCCTGTTGAAGCTGTATCCAAATAGCCTGCATAGCAAACACTGCAGCAGCAAGCAGCAAGCAGCAAGCAGCAAATGCCTTGACTTGCTGGCTTCTTGTCACAATGGCTGGCTGGCTGAAATGACCTGAACTGAAAAGCCCAGCCACTGGCTGCTTGCATGCTTGCTGCCTGAGTTTCATGGCAGCCCGGACGAGTCGGCTAGCAGAGAAAAAGTGGGCGGTTCCTATGCAAATAAGCAGACGAAGCCTGGTGCCGGAAAAAGAACTGGAAGCATGTGCCTTTTTGGCTGTTTGCTGGCCATGCGGGCCCCCCAGCAGTGTGTGCGGCTGCTTTTCTTTACTCCATAGAAAGTCTTTGGCTTTTGCATCCGTCGTCGTCGTCGCCGCCGCTGCTGCATAGACTCCCCGGGGCTGTGTCGGGAGGAGCGGAGGGACTGGAGGCAGGCCTGCTGGGGGAGGAGGCGAGCGGGCAGCCAGCGGCTCCCTCTGCCCTTCTCCCTAAAGCGTAGCGCCCCTGGCCGTCGGGCGGCGCTCAGGCGGGGGCCCATTTCTGGTTATCGCTTCTCGGCCTTTTGGCTAAGATCAAGTGTAGTATCTGTTCTTATCAGTTTAATATCTGATACGTCCCCTATCTGGGGACCATATATTAAATGGATTTTTAGAACAGGGAGATGGAAGAAGAGCTTGCTCTGTCCACTCCACGCATTGACCTGGTATTGCAGTACCTCCAGGACCGGTGCACTTCCCTTTGGGGATATTTGGCTTGTATCAAAAAATAGAAACAAATGACTGTCTGACAGAAAAAAAACAAACATGCATTTTTGGCTCTTTCTTTTGCAAAGAAAGAAGAAGATGAAATGACGACAAAATAAAGCCTCCTTCTTTTTGCTGTGTCTTGTTTGCTCTTTTGCGTGGCTTCTTACTTTCTTTTCTTTTCAGCTCCTCCTCGCATGGAGCAGGAGTGCCGCCTGCTGCCTAGCCTAATTCAGTCCGAACGAGCAGATGCCTAAGAAACTCCTGTTGAAGCTGTATCCAAATAGCCTGCATAGCAAACACTGCAGCAGCAAGCAGCAAGCAGCAAGCAGCAAATGCCTTGACTTGCTGGCTTCTTGTCACAATGGCTGGCTGGCTGAAATGACCTGAACTGAAAAGCCCAGCCACTGGCTGCTTGCATGCTTGCTGCCTGAGTTTCATGGCAGCCCGGACGAGTCGGCTAGCAGAGAAAAAGTGGGCGGTTCCTATGCAAATAAGCAGACGAAGCCTGGTGCCGGAAAAAGAACTGGAAGCATGTGCCTTTTTGGCTGTTTGCTGGCCATGCGGGCCCCCCAGCAGTGTGTGCGGCTGCTTTTCTTTACTCCATAGAAAGTCTTTGGCTTTTGCATCCGTCGTCGTCGTCGCCGCCGCTGCTGCATAGACTCCCCGGGGCTGTGTCGGGAGGAGCGGAGGGACTGGAGGCAGGCCTGCTGGGGGAGGAGGCGAGCGGGCAGCCAGCGGCTCCCTCTGCCCTTCTCCCTAAAGCGTAGCGCCCCTGGCCGTCGGGCGGCGCTCAGGCGGGGGCCCATTTCTGGTTATCGCTTCTCGGCCTTTTGGCTAAGATCAAGTGTAGTATCTGTTCTTATCAGTTTAATATCTGATACGTCCCCTATCTGGGGACCATATATTAAATGGATTTTTAGAACAGGGAGATGGAAGAAGAGCTTGCTCTGTCCACTCCACGCATTGACCTGGTATTGCAGTACCTCCAGGACCGGTGCACTTCCCTTTGGGGATATTTGGCTTGTATCAAAAAATAGAAACAAATGACTGTCTGACAGAAAAAAAACAAACATGCATTTTTGGCTCTTTCTTTTGCAAAGAAAGAAGAAGATGAAATGACGACAAAATAAAGCCTCCTTCTTTTTGCTGTGTCTTGTTTGCTCTTTTGCGTGGCTTCTTACTTTCTTTTCTTTTCAGCTCCTCCTCGCATGGAGCAGGAGTGCCGCCTGCTGCCTAGCCTAATTCAGTCCGAACGAGCAGATGCCTAAGAAACTCCTGTTGAAGCTGTATCCAAATAGCCTGCATAGCAAACACTGCAGCAGCAAGCAGCAAGCAGCAAGCAGCAAATGCCTTGACTTGCTGGCTTCTTGTCACAATGGCTGGCTGGCTGAAATGACCTGAACTGAAAAGCCCAGCCACTGGCTGCTTGCATGCTTGCTGCCTGAGTTTCATGGCAGCCCGGACGAGTCGGCTAGCAGAGAAAAAGTGGGCGGTTCCTATGCAAATAAGCAGACGAAGCCTGGTGCCGGAAAAAGAACTGGAAGCATGTGCCTTTTTGGCTGTTTGCTGGCCATGCGGGCCCCCCAGCAGTGTGTGCGGCTGCTTTTCTTTACTCCATAGAAAGTCTTTGGCTTTTGCATCCGTCGTCGTCGTCGCCGCCGCTGCTGCATAGACTCCCCGGGGCTGTGTCGGGAGGAGCGGAGGGACTGGAGGCAGGCCTGCTGGGGGAGGAGGCGAGCGGGCAGCCAGCGGCTCCCTCTGCCCTTCTCCCTAAAGCGTAGCGCCCCTGGCCGTCGGGCGGCGCTCAGGCGGGGGCCCATTTCTGGTTATCGCTTCTCGGCCTTTTGGCTAAGATCAAGTGTAGTATCTGTTCTTATCAGTTTAATATCTGATACGTCCCCTATCTGGGGACCATATATTAAATGGATTTTTAGAACAGGGAGATGGAAGAAGAGCTTGCTCTGTCCACTCCACGCATTGACCTGGTATTGCAGTACCTCCAGGACCGGTGCACTTCCCTTTGGGGATATTTGGCTTGTATCAAAAAATAGAAACAAATGACTGTCTGACAGAAAAAAAACAAACATGCATTTTTGGCTCTTTCTTTTGCAAAGAAAGAAGAAGATGAAATGACGACAAAATAAAGCCTCCTTCTTTTTGCTGTGTCTTGTTTGCTCTTTTGCGTGGCTTCTTACTTTCTTTTCTTTTCAGCTCCTCCTCGCATGGAGCAGGAGTGCCGCCTGCTGCCTAGCCTAATTCAGTCCGAACGAGCAGATGCCTAAGAAACTCCTGTTGAAGCTGTATCCAAATAGCCTGCATAGCAAACACTGCAGCAGCAAGCAGCAAGCAGCAAGCAGCAAATGCCTTGACTTGCTGGCTTCTTGTCACAATGGCTGGCTGGCTGAAATGACCTGAACTGAAAAGCCCAGCCACTGGCTGCTTGCATGCTTGCTGCCTGAGTTTCATGGCAGCCCGGACGAGTCGGCTAGCAGAGAAAAAGTGGGCGGTTCCTATGCAAATAAGCAGACGAAGCCTGGTGCCGGAAAAAGAACTGGAAGCATGTGCCTTTTTGGCTGTTTGCTGGCCATGCGGGCCCCCCAGCAGTGTGTGCGGCTGCTTTTCTTTACTCCATAGAAAGTCTTTGGCTTTTGCATCCGTCGTCGTCGTCGCCGCCGCTGCTGCATAGACTCCCCGGGGCTGTGTCGGGAGGAGCGGAGGGACTGGAGGCAGGCCTGCTGGGGGAGGAGGCGAGCGGGCAGCCAGCGGCTCCCTCTGCCCTTCTCCCTAAAGCGTAGCGCCCCTGGCCGTCGGGCGGCGCTCAGGCGGGGGCCCATTTCTGGTTATCGCTTCTCGGCCTTTTGGCTAAGATCAAGTGTAGTATCTGTTCTTATCAGTTTAATATCTGATACGTCCCCTATCTGGGGACCATATATTAAATGGATTTTTAGAACAGGGAGATGGAAGAAGAGCTTGCTCTGTCCACTCCACGCATTGACCTGGTATTGCAGTACCTCCAGGACCGGTGCACTTCCCTTTGGGGATATTTGGCTTGTATCAAAAAATAGAAACAAATGACTGTCTGACAGAAAAAAAACAAACATGCATTTTTGGCTCTTTCTTTTGCAAAGAAAGAAGAAGATGAAATGACGACAAAATAAAGCCTCCTTCTTTTTGCTGTGTCTTGTTTGCTCTTTTGCGTGGCTTCTTACTTTCTTTTCTTTTCAGCTCCTCCTCGCATGGAGCAGGAGTGCCGCCTGCTGCCTAGCCTAATTCAGTCCGAACGAGCAGATGCCTAAGAAACTCCTGTTGAAGCTGTATCCAAATAGCCTGCATAGCAAACACTGCAGCAGCAAGCAGCAAGCAGCAAGCAGCAAATGCCTTGACTTGCTGGCTTCTTGTCACAATGGCTGGCTGGCTGAAATGACCTGAACTGAAAAGCCCAGCCACTGGCTGCTTGCATGCTTGCTGCCTGAGTTTCATGGCAGCCCGGACGAGTCGGCTAGCAGAGAAAAAGTGGGCGGTTCCTATGCAAATAAGCAGACGAAGCCTGGTGCCGGAAAAAGAACTGGAAGCATGTGCCTTTTTGGCTGTTTGCTGGCCATGCGGGCCCCCCAGCAGTGTGTGCGGCTGCTTTTCTTTACTCCATAGAAAGTCTTTGGCTTTTGCATCCGTCGTCGTCGTCGCCGCCGCTGCTGCATAGACTCCCCGGGGCTGTGTCGGGAGGAGCGGAGGGACTGGAGGCAGGCCTGCTGGGGGAGGAGGCGAGCGGGCAGCCAGCGGCTCCCTCTGCCCTTCTCCCTAAAGCGTAGCGCCCCTGGCCGTCGGGCGGCGCTCAGGCGGGGGCCCATTTCTGGTTATCGCTTCTCGGCCTTTTGGCTAAGATCAAGTGTAGTATCTGTTCTTATCAGTTTAATATCTGATACGTCCCCTATCTGGGGACCATATATTAAATGGATTTTTAGAACAGGGAGATGGAAGAAGAGCTTGCTCTGTCCACTCCACGCATTGACCTGGTATTGCAGTACCTCCAGGACCGGTGCACTTCCCTTTGGGGATATTTGGCTTGTATCAAAAAATAGAAACAAATGACTGTCTGACAGAAAAAAAACAAACATGCATTTTTGGCTCTTTCTTTTGCAAAGAAAGAAGAAGATGAAATGACGACAAAATAAAGCCTCCTTCTTTTTGCTGTGTCTTGTTTGCTCTTTTGCGTGGCTTCTTACTTTCTTTTCTTTTCAGCTCCTCCTCGCATGGAGCAGGAGTGCCGCCTGCTGCCTAGCCTAATTCAGTCCGAACGAGCAGATGCCTAAGAAACTCCTGTTGAAGCTGTATCCAAATAGCCTGCATAGCAAACACTGCAGCAGCAAGCAGCAAGCAGCAAGCAGCAAATGCCTTGACTTGCTGGCTTCTTGTCACAATGGCTGGCTGGCTGAAATGACCTGAACTGAAAAGCCCAGCCACTGGCTGCTTGCATGCTTGCTGCCTGAGTTTCATGGCAGCCCGGACGAGTCGGCTAGCAGAGAAAAAGTGGGCGGTTCCTATGCAAATAAGCAGACGAAGCCTGGTGCCGGAAAAAGAACTGGAAGCATGTGCCTTTTTGGCTGTTTGCTGGCCATGCGGGCCCCCCAGCAGTGTGTGCGGCTGCTTTTCTTTACTCCATAGAAAGTCTTTGGCTTTTGCATCCGTCGTCGTCGTCGCCGCCGCTGCTGCATAGACTCCCCGGGGCTGTGTCGGGAGGAGCGGAGGGACTGGAGGCAGGCCTGCTGGGGGAGGAGGCGAGCGGGCAGCCAGCGGCTCCCTCTGCCCTTCTCCCTAAAGCGTAGCGCCCCTGGCCGTCGGGCGGCGCTCAGGCGGGGGCCCATTTCTGGTTATCGCTTCTCGGCCTTTTGGCTAAGATCAAGTGTAGTATCTGTTCTTATCAGTTTAATATCTGATACGTCCCCTATCTGGGGACCATATATTAAATGGATTTTTAGAACAGGGAGATGGAAGAAGAGCTTGCTCTGTCCACTCCACGCATTGACCTGGTATTGCAGTACCTCCAGGACCGGTGCACTTCCCTTTGGGGATATTTGGCTTGTATCAAAAAATAGAAACAAATGACTGTCTGACAGAAAAAAAACAAACATGCATTTTTGGCTCTTTCTTTTGCAAAGAAAGAAGAAGATGAAATGACGACAAAATAAAGCCTCCTTCTTTTTGCTGTGTCTTGTTTGCTCTTTTGCGTGGCTTCTTACTTTCTTTTCTTTTCAGCTCCTCCTCGCATGGAGCAGGAGTGCCGCCTGCTGCCTAGCCTAATTCAGTCCGAACGAGCAGATGCCTAAGAAACTCCTGTTGAAGCTGTATCCAAATAGCCTGCATAGCAAACACTGCAGCAGCAAGCAGCAAGCAGCAAGCAGCAAATGCCTTGACTTGCTGGCTTCTTGTCACAATGGCTGGCTGGCTGAAATGACCTGAACTGAAAAGCCCAGCCACTGGCTGCTTGCATGCTTGCTGCCTGAGTTTCATGGCAGCCCGGACGAGTCGGCTAGCAGAGAAAAAGTGGGCGGTTCCTATGCAAATAAGCAGACGAAGCCTGGTGCCGGAAAAAGAACTGGAAGCATGTGCCTTTTTGGCTGTTTGCTGGCCATGCGGGCCCCCCAGCAGTGTGTGCGGCTGCTTTTCTTTACTCCATAGAAAGTCTTTGGCTTTTGCATCCGTCGTCGTCGTCGCCGCCGCTGCTGCATAGACTCCCCGGGGCTGTGTCGGGAGGAGCGGAGGGACTGGAGGCAGGCCTGCTGGGGGAGGAGGCGAGCGGGCAGCCAGCGGCTCCCTCTGCCCTTCTCCCTAAAGCGTAGCGCCCCTGGCCGTCGGGCGGCGCTCAGGCGGGGGCCCATTTCTGGTTATCGCTTCTCGGCCTTTTGGCTAAGATCAAGTGTAGTATCTGTTCTTATCAGTTTAATATCTGATACGTCCCCTATCTGGGGACCATATATTAAATGGATTTTTAGAACAGGGAGATGGAAGAAGAGCTTGCTCTGTCCACTCCACGCATTGACCTGGTATTGCAGTACCTCCAGGACCGGTGCACTTCCCTTTGGGGATATTTGGCTTGTATCAAAAAATAGAAACAAATGACTGTCTGACAGAAAAAAAACAAACATGCATTTTTGGCTCTTTCTTTTGCAAAGAAAGAAGAAGATGAAATGACGACAAAATAAAGCCTCCTTCTTTTTGCTGTGTCTTGTTTGCTCTTTTGCGTGGCTTCTTACTTTCTTTTCTTTTCAGCTCCTCCTCGCATGGAGCAGGAGTGCCGCCTGCTGCCTAGCCTAATTCAGTCCGAACGAGCAGATGCCTAAGAAACTCCTGTTGAAGCTGTATCCAAATAGCCTGCATAGCAAACACTGCAGCAGCAAGCAGCAAGCAGCAAGCAGCAAATGCCTTGACTTGCTGGCTTCTTGTCACAATGGCTGGCTGGCTGAAATGACCTGAACTGAAAAGCCCAGCCACTGGCTGCTTGCATGCTTGCTGCCTGAGTTTCATGGCAGCCCGGACGAGTCGGCTAGCAGAGAAAAAGTGGGCGGTTCCTATGCAAATAAGCAGACGAAGCCTGGTGCCGGAAAAAGAACTGGAAGCATGTGCCTTTTTGGCTGTTTGCTGGCCATGCGGGCCCCCCAGCAGTGTGTGCGGCTGCTTTTCTTTACTCCATAGAAAGTCTTTGGCTTTTGCATCCGTCGTCGTCGTCGCCGCCGCTGCTGCATAGACTCCCCGGGGCTGTGTCGGGAGGAGCGGAGGGACTGGAGGCAGGCCTGCTGGGGGAGGAGGCGAGCGGGCAGCCAGCGGCTCCCTCTGCCCTTCTCCCTAAAGCGTAGCGCCCCTGGCCGTCGGGCGGCGCTCAGGCGGGGGCCCATTTCTGGTTATCGCTTCTCGGCCTTTTGGCTAAGATCAAGTGTAGTATCTGTTCTTATCAGTTTAATATCTGATACGTCCCCTATCTGGGGACCATATATTAAATGGATTTTTAGAACAGGGAGATGGAAGAAGAGCTTGCTCTGTCCACTCCACGCATTGACCTGGTATTGCAGTACCTCCAGGACCGGTGCACTTCCCTTTGGGGATATTTGGCTTGTATCAAAAAATAGAAACAAATGACTGTCTGACAGAAAAAAAACAAACATGCATTTTTGGCTCTTTCTTTTGCAAAGAAAGAAGAAGATGAAATGACGACAAAATAAAGCCTCCTTCTTTTTGCTGTGTCTTGTTTGCTCTTTTGCGTGGCTTCTTACTTTCTTTTCTTTTCAGCTCCTCCTCGCATGGAGCAGGAGTGCCGCCTGCTGCCTAGCCTAATTCAGTCCGAACGAGCAGATGCCTAAGAAACTCCTGTTGAAGCTGTATCCAAATAGCCTGCATAGCAAACACTGCAGCAGCAAGCAGCAAGCAGCAAGCAGCAAATGCCTTGACTTGCTGGCTTCTTGTCACAATGGCTGGCTGGCTGAAATGACCTGAACTGAAAAGCCCAGCCACTGGCTGCTTGCATGCTTGCTGCCTGAGTTTCATGGCAGCCCGGACGAGTCGGCTAGCAGAGAAAAAGTGGGCGGTTCCTATGCAAATAAGCAGACGAAGCCTGGTGCCGGAAAAAGAACTGGAAGCATGTGCCTTTTTGGCTGTTTGCTGGCCATGCGGGCCCCCCAGCAGTGTGTGCGGCTGCTTTTCTTTACTCCATAGAAAGTCTTTGGCTTTTGCATCCGTCGTCGTCGTCGCCGCCGCTGCTGCATAGACTCCCCGGGGCTGTGTCGGGAGGAGCGGAGGGACTGGAGGCAGGCCTGCTGGGGGAGGAGGCGAGCGGGCAGCCAGCGGCTCCCTCTGCCCTTCTCCCTAAAGCGTAGCGCCCCTGGCCGTCGGGCGGCGCTCAGGCGGGGGCCCATTTCTGGTTATCGCTTCTCGGCCTTTTGGCTAAGATCAAGTGTAGTATCTGTTCTTATCAGTTTAATATCTGATACGTCCCCTATCTGGGGACCATATATTAAATGGATTTTTAGAACAGGGAGATGGAAGAAGAGCTTGCTCTGTCCACTCCACGCATTGACCTGGTATTGCAGTACCTCCAGGACCGGTGCACTTCCCTTTGGGGATATTTGGCTTGTATCAAAAAATAGAAACAAATGACTGTCTGACAGAAAAAAAACAAACATGCATTTTTGGCTCTTTCTTTTGCAAAGAAAGAAGAAGATGAAATGACGACAAAATAAAGCCTCCTTCTTTTTGCTGTGTCTTGTTTGCTCTTTTGCGTGGCTTCTTACTTTCTTTTCTTTTCAGCTCCTCCTCGCATGGAGCAGGAGTGCCGCCTGCTGCCTAGCCTAATTCAGTCCGAACGAGCAGATGCCTAAGAAACTCCTGTTGAAGCTGTATCCAAATAGCCTGCATAGCAAACACTGCAGCAGCAAGCAGCAAGCAGCAAGCAGCAAATGCCTTGACTTGCTGGCTTCTTGTCACAATGGCTGGCTGGCTGAAATGACCTGAACTGAAAAGCCCAGCCACTGGCTGCTTGCATGCTTGCTGCCTGAGTTTCATGGCAGCCCGGACGAGTCGGCTAGCAGAGAAAAAGTGGGCGGTTCCTATGCAAATAAGCAGACGAAGCCTGGTGCCGGAAAAAGAACTGGAAGCATGTGCCTTTTTGGCTGTTTGCTGGCCATGCGGGCCCCCCAGCAGTGTGTGCGGCTGCTTTTCTTTACTCCATAGAAAGTCTTTGGCTTTTGCATCCGTCGTCGTCGTCGCCGCCGCTGCTGCATAGACTCCCCGGGGCTGTGTCGGGAGGAGCGGAGGGACTGGAGGCAGGCCTGCTGGGGGAGGAGGCGAGCGGGCAGCCAGCGGCTCCCTCTGCCCTTCTCCCTAAAGCGTAGCGCCCCTGGCCGTCGGGCGG